>NW_027133842.1:0-12708 GCF_026122565.2 Emydura macquarii macquarii | reverse complement strand
AAACAATGGGCAGAGATTGAGGGGGCAAATCAGTGGCTCCTCCCTTCAGCGCCCAGCTCCTGATTAGCTGTTGCCAAAGGCTGCAAGACGCACTGCGTTGGTGTTTGGGCTGGTGCTGCTAGCAGGGATCGGCGCCCTGCACCACACAGCCACAACAGGGGCTCCGGGCAGCACCTCTGGAGACACATGGTGCCAGAGTGCATGGCGCTGGAGGTAGGTCTTGTCAGTGGAGGTGGCTGTGGTGTTTGGTTGCCAGAGCTCACCCTCACTCCCACCCGTCTAGGGAACAGGAAATCTGGACTCTGCAGGAGGCTGGTGAGTTCCCAACCCACCTTCCCCGAGGCAGGCTCTCGCTGAAGGGCCGCAGGAAGCAGGGACAGAGAGACAGGTTTTTCAGAGCAGCCACCAGCAGGACTAGGTGGCTGCACTCTGAGGGCACCAAAAATAGTTTCTGAAAACCCCTGATGTAGATCCCGAGACAATCTAGACCAAGCCCTCAACTGATTCTTGTCTGTTTGTGATTCCACCTTAGCTGTCAGGCTAATAATCATTTGCTGGGATGAGTAATGAGGTGGTCTGAGATGAATCTGAGGAGAGAAAGCAGAATGATTCTTTTAGGGGATCCATGAGATACTATAGAGAGCCAAAACTTGCATTTAAAATTCTGTTAGAGCAAGAGGAGGGTCATTGGACAATACTTATCTGATCGGTAAGTGCTCGGTCTGTCTGTACGCCCCAGGGATGTTCCTATGAAGGAAGAAACAATGTTATTAAGCAATACTCCTGAGGATCAATTCAAGAAGTCCACTGGAAAGAGATGTCTGATGTATTCAGATGCAGCTTGGAATGAAAGGGTTGTTTTCAGGTGTTGAGCAGGAAATAATTTTAGCCCCCAATATTACTCAATTTTTACTTTGGAGAAACAAAGTTTGCTAGGCTGAATTTTACCATTATTCTAATCAATTCTAATTCAGGGGAGTGACACCCAGCACCCTTTCCACCATATTATGTTAGTCATGTGGCTCTTAACACACCCTTGGGGCCTTCACAATTACAGACAATTATGAATAGCTTTTTAATAAAAAGAATAAAATGCAAACAGTGCACGAGCAAACAAACAATGGTTACTTCAGTAAATTAACACTTCTCCACATAAAGAAAATAAGGCTAGGTCAAAGATTTTCTGTCAAAATGCTTTTTCAACATAAAATTAAATTTTAGACAAAATGAAGTCAAAGTTTTGATGTCATGTTGCAGAAGCAGTGCTAGGCTAGAAGGTAACTTCCTTTTGCTACTTGGATATTTTTTAAGAGCTACTTTGTTTCTGCTGTTTGCTTGCTTAGAGGAGATGAAATTAACAGGCTGACCTAAATGTTAGTGTTTTAGCTCAGAAAGTGTTTTTTTTTTAAAAGTATTATAATTTTAATGAAGGTAGCAGACACCTTTCTAATTGGTTGGGTTGAATTTAAATACTTATGGCTAACACCTTCATGGAATGGTAGCATTTTTAATATATGAAAATGCAATTATCATACTAATATATATATAGCAGGAAACAAGGTTACTTACCAGTAACTGATGTTCTTTGAGATGTGTTGCTCATGTCCATTCCACTATAGGTGTGTGAATGCCTCCGTGCACGGTTACCCCGAACTTTTTTCCCCTTAGCAGATCCTGTAGGGCCAGCTTCAGGCCCCCCTGGAGCCCCGTGCACATGCCGCAGTATATGAGGCGCTACCGGCCCTATGCCCACACAGTCCCTTCTTTCTGCCAACTCCGGCAGCAGGAACAGGGGGTGGGTCATGGAATGGACATGAGCAACACATCTCAAAGAACATCAGTTACTGGTAAGTAACCTTGTTTTCTTCTTTGTGTGCTTGCTCATATCCATTCCACTATAGGTGACTAACAAGCAGTACCTTTGGAGGTGGGTCGGAGTTACCGGTGAGCTGCCCTCAGCACCGCTCTGCCGAATCTCGTGTCCTCGCTGCCTGCTGGACGATGGTGTAGTGGGACATGAAGGTATTCACCAACAACCAGGTGGCGGCTTTGCAGATGTCCAGCAGGGGCACTCACTCCAGGAAGGCTGTAGATGAGGCTTGAGCTCTGGTTGAGTGTGTGCTGTGATGGTTCCCGGAAGCGGCACTCTCGCCTGTTTGTAGCAGAACTTGATGCATGATGTAATCCATGAGGAGATGCACTGGGTGGAGATAAATGATCCTTTCATCCGGTCAGCCACTGCGACAAAGAGCTGCATTGATTTTTGGAACGGCTTTGTACGCTCGATGTAGAAGGCCAGGGCTCATCTCACATCCAGCAAATGCCATCTCCTCTCCTTCTCTGAACTGTGAGATTTGGGGAAAAAACACAGGGAGAAAAATATCTTGATTACAATGAAATTGGGAAACCACCTTGGGAAGGAAGGCTGGATGCAGCCTCAACTGTACCTTATCCTTATAGAATACTGCATAAGGGGGCTCCGAGGTCAAGGCCCTAATCTCGGAGACCCTCCTGGCTGAGGTAATGGCCACCAGGAAGGCTACCTTCCATGAAAGCATGAGCAGAGGGCATGAAGCCATGGGTTCAAAGGGGGGCCCCCATGAGTCTTGAGAGGACCAGGTTGAGATTCCAGGGAGGCACCGGGTCACGGACCTGCAGATAAAGCCTCTCCACCCCCTTGAGGAACCTGACCGACATGGGATGGGAGAACAGCGATCTCCCCTCTAGCGGCTGATGGAAGGCCGAAATGGCCGCCAGGTGAACCTTCAGCGAGGCCAGTGCCAGACCCTGGAGCTTTAGCTGGACCAGGTACTCCAGGATCACTTGTATAGGTGAGAGGCTGGGCGGAATACCCCGGGATTCTGCCCAACAGGTAAACCGTCTCCACTTAGCCCGATACATAACCTGTGTAGAAGGCTTCCTTCTGCCAAGCAGGACTAGTTGGACTTGCACCGAGCAGGCTTTTTCTCCCTCCATCAGCCACAGAGCCTCCAGGCCGTGAGGTGCAGGAAGTCCAGTTCTGGGTTAAACAGGCAAACGTGGTCCTGGGATAAAAGTTCGTGCCGCCTCGGGAGCTCCAGGGGTGGAGTTATCAAAAGGTCCAGCAGCATGCTGAACTAGTGCTGTCTCGGCCAGGCTGTAGTGATGAGTATAAAGTTCGCCCTGTCCATCTTTATTTTCAGCAGGACTTTGAGTAGGAGCGGAATTGGTGGAAACACATACATGAGGGTCCCCATCCAGTCCACGAGGAACGCGCTGGAAATTGACCCAGTCTCGCAACCCCAGAGCGAACAGAACCTTGGACACTTCATGTTCCAGGCCAATGTGAATAGGTCCAGTTGGGGAACGCCCCACTTCTGGAAGATCATAGCCACCACCTCTGGATGCAACGACCAGTCATAGCGGGGTAGAAATGACTTGCTGAGGTGATCCGCCTCATCGTTCCTCACTCCTGGGAGGTGAGAGGCAGTCAGGTGGAAATCGTGCCTCACGGCAAGTCCCACAAATGGATAATTTCCTCACAGAGGGCTGAGGAGCATGCTCCCCGTGCCTGTTTATATAAAACATGGCTGCGGTGTTGTCCATCAGCACCTGCACCACTCTGCCTGTCAGGAATCGGAGGAACACCTTGCACGTTAGGTGAATGGCCCTCAGCTCCTTCATGTTGATGTGCAGGCGCCTCTCCTCCCCCGACCAGAGCCCCTGAGTGCCTTGGTTGGCACTGATGTGGGCTCCCCATCCTACATCCGAAGCGTCGGAAATTAGGGTGACTGACGGGACAAGTTCCCTGAACGGAATGCCCTTCATCACTGCCATAGGAGTCCGCCACCAGTTTAGGGAGGCTAGGACGGGCGGTGGAACTGTAACCACCTAGTCCAATGGGTGTCTGCTCAGAATATATACCAAGGCCAACCATGCCTGAAGTGGTCTGAGCCTCAGGCAAGCTAGTCTCACTACGTATGTGCAGGCTGCCATGTGGCCTAACAGCTGTAGGCAGTGTCTGTCTGTTGTCGTGGGGTATCGGTGCAGCTAGGAGATGATAGAAACCATTGCCTCGAAACGTGGCTGAAGAAGGAAGGCTCGATCCTGGGAAGCATCCACGGTAGCCCCAGTGAACTCTATTCATTGCACTGGGGTTAGTGTTGACTTCTGTTCGTTTATGAGTAGTCCCAGCCTGCTGCACGAGGAGCAAGTGAGGGTCATGCTGTCCTGCACTTCATAAGCAGACTTGACAAGGTAGGGTACAACACAAGTTTATTTACTAGACACAAGGGAAAGGGACAAACAAGTCATGCTTTCCTGCACTTGGGACCTGGACCTGCCCCTGATCAGCCAATCATCTAGGAAAGGAAAAATGTGCACATCCTTTTGTCTCAGGTGGGCAGCCACTACCGCCATGCACTTGGTAAACACCCTTGGAGCTGAAGATAAGCCAAAGGGCTGGGCTGTAAACTGGTAGTGGGAGCCAGCCACCGTGAAATGGAGCAAACGCCTGTGGCCGGGGAGGATAGACACATGAAAGTATGCATCCTTGAGGTTGAGGGCGACATACCAGTCTCCTGGATCCAGGGAAGGGATTGTCACGCTGGCTGGATGGGGGGAGTCATTTATTGTATTGTTTAACATCAATATGTCAAAATCATAATAATTCATATGAGATATGCCATGTCAGGTACTGTTAGAAAGGCTATAATGTGCTAAGTAAGATGATGATGTTTATGTTCATGTGCTATATGTGTAATGGAAGTTATGGATATGTTATATATATATCTGTATTTCACATTGTGCTGTCTGAGCCACACCCCAGATAGGATGCTACAGCAATAGCCTGCTTAATAGCCCATTAATACATTCACAGGTACAAGAGGCCCAGGGGGAGAAGCCAGGGATGTACCTGATGAGTCACCAGGACTTACTCACGTGACTCTGGACTCCATTTTGGTTCCTGTGAAATTCCACAAGCAGCATGGCACAGACCAAAGGACATAAAAGGCAGCTGCACAACATCCATTTTGTCTTTCAGTCATCACCTACCTCTGGATCAACTCATCTACTGAAACTGTGAAACAAAGAACTGAGACCCATCCAGGTACTGGATGTAAACCAGAGGAACAATAGAAGCCTGAAAACTCCACAGTTCTTTTAGAAACTGATATATATGGACTTTCAAATCATTTGTATGTAATTGATTGCTTTAATCCTTTAACATTTATCTTATAGTTTGTTTCCTTCTTTTTATAATAAACCTTTAGGTTTATTTACTAAAGGATTGGCTGGCAGCATGGTATTTTGGGTAAGATCTAATCTTATACTGGTCTGGTGATGTGGCTGACCCTTTGGGGTCAGGAGAAATCTTTTTGGTAAAGGGCATAGAGTTTAAATAACTGGTTTCTTTACTGGACCTAGTGGCTGATTGGGAGCCGGAGACTGAAATGCAGTAAAGGGGGCTTTGTATATTTTTATTTTGGCTTCTTGATAACCAGTGTGGGGAATCAGAAGCAGTGTTTGTGGCTGGTTGGGAAGTCTGACTTCAGTGTCACCCACCAGTGCTGGGAGAATCTGCTCTCCTTTGACAGCCTGCCCTGACCTTGGCATTTTCAGGTGGCTACCCTAGGCACGGACGGGTCACAGGGATTATGCAGACTAGGGAGACCATTTGAAACCTGAGTTGTTTGACATATTTGTTTAGACGACGCAGGTCTAATTTGGATCTCAGACCCCCCTTCACTTTGGGGATGAGGAAGTACCTCAAATAGAACCTCTTCCTCCTTCTGTCTTGAGGAACCATTTCCACCGCTCCCAAGTTGATGAGTTGAGGAGTAAGAGGAGTTGCTCCCGAAAGGGGTCCCTGAAGATGGACGGAGGGGGAAGGTTTTTTTGGGGGTAGATGTAAACTATAGGGTGTAGCCCCCCGAGACTATCCCAAGG
Source organism: Emydura macquarii macquarii (assembly GCF_026122565.2). NCBI lineage: Eukaryota > Metazoa > Chordata > Testudines > Chelidae > Emydura > Emydura macquarii. The sequence goes on along the minus strand of NW_027133842.1, from coordinate 6,780 downwards.
TCCCAACGGTCCGAAGAGTTTTTTGCCTATTCGGGATAGAAGGCCCTTAATTTGTTTAGGAAGAGGCAGGGAGGATCCAGGAGAGCAGCTGGGGCACCACCCTCAGGCTCACCATCAAAATTGTCTTCTTTGGTTACCCGACCTCCTGGGGGCCCCTGCTGGGGAGCCGAGGATGAGTTGGGGGGCTGATTTCTTCTTCTGAACACCCCATTCCTATCTCTTTTCCTATAGGGTTGAAAAGGCATGGGCAGAGGCCTTGGCTGCTGCTGTGCCTGGGGTCGTGACTGATGCCTGGAAAACTGGGGCATGTAAAGGCCCAGGGAGCTAAGTGTGGCCCTGAAGTCTTTCAGACCGTGCAGCTTCGCATCGGTGTGATCCGAGAATAGGGCCGACTCATCAAAGGGGAGATCCTGAATAGCCTGCTGCACCTCCTGGGACAGGCCTGAGGATTGCAGCCACGAGCACCTTCTCATACAGATGGTGGTGGCTATGGCCCTGCCTGCTGAGCCAGGAGCGTCACAGGATGGTTCCTTCCTCCACAATAGCACTAAAGTCTGCAGGCTGGTCCTCGGGCAGGGCCTCAGCGAACCGCCTGAGGGAGTCCCACAGATTGAAATTAAATCTGCCCAGGAGGGCCTGATGGTTGGCAATCCTGAACTGCAGGCTTGCAGTGGAATAAATCTTTCTCCCAAACGAGTCCAGCTTCGTACTGTCCTTTTCTTGGGAGTGGACCCTGGTTGACCTTGCCTGTCTCTCTGGTTAGCAGCGTCTACCACCAGGGTTCCCGGGGCGGGGTGTGTGAACAAATACTCAACCCCCCAGGCCAGGACGCAATATTTCTTCTCGCCCACCTTTGATGTAGGGGTGACCGAGGAAGGGGTTTGCCACAGGGCCTTTATAATCTTAAGGACCCTTTCGTGGAATGGGAGGACCACTCACGCTGGGGCAGGTGCCACCAGCACATTAAAGACACTGTCTTCAGCCTCTTCTAACTCCTTCACCTCCAGTCCCAAGTTGGAGGCCACTCTCTTGAGCAGCTCCTGGTGTGCCCTGAAATCCTCCAGTAGCACCAAGTGGTCCCAGGAGACTGCCTCATCAAGTGAGGAGGAAGAGGACTGCAGAGTGCAGCCTGCAGGTGCGCACCCTCCTGGCGAAGGGTTGTATCCGCTGAGGTTCCCTTCAGGGGGTCTGACTCCTCGTCCGAGGAGTGGTGCCTATTGTCCTTCTCTTGTGCCGGAGGCACAGACTGCACCGCCAATGACATAATAGATTGGGGCCCTGGCCCCATCTAGATACCCCATGGGGCCCAATAAGGCCATTGTTGTGGCCATTGTCCCTGGGGCCAACCTAGGGCTGACTGCACCACAGGCTGTGAGGCTAGAGGTACCGGAACATTGTCTTGGTACCGATGATTTCCGTTCCCGCTTACCTTGCAGTCCTGCAGACACATTCAGTAACTGAGGTCGGCACTGCCCCGAACTCCTTGGTGCCAAGCCGGAATCTGGTGAACAGGTTCCACGCCACCTTGGTGTGGGCGAACTCATCAATGCCGGGTCCTCCAACGGCAACCGGGTTCTGCACCATCTAGGTACAGGCAAACTCCTCAGTGCCAGGGATCTGGAACAGGAGCTGTCCGAGCACCGCCTGGCAGACCTCGACTGGTGCCGCCTTCTGGCATGCGCTACCTCTGGTGCTGGGGAGTGACATCGGCACCGAGAGAGACTCCATGTCCTATGCCGGGACCTGGAGCAACTATTGGGGGAGCGGCTCTGCTGTACCCTTGGAGGCCGTCCGGTGGGAGATCTTCCTCCCTGTACTGGGGATCTCCACCGCCTTTCAGGGGGACCCAACATGGTACCGGCCCCTTCTCCCTCAGTGGAGACAGGGCCAGAGGTGGGTAGGCAAAGCTAACAAGGTTTTTGCCACCTGAAAAGCCTCCGGTGTCGACGGCATTGGCAGGGGCACTCTCCCACTTCCAGGAGTCGGGGGAGACTCCCTGACTGGAGATGCAGGCACCGGACAAGTCTTGACGGGTCGGGTCCAGTGCATCTCCGTACTCGACCCTGCCCATACCATCAGCAAAGGGGAGTGTCCATGCTGCTTCCTCTTCGGTGCCAGCGATGTTGCGCGGTGCTGAGTCGAGGGTGGTATGGACAGTGCGCTCTGTACTGAGGTCACGCTCGTTACCGAGACGGAGCTGGTCAGCTTGGATGCCGGGCAGAGCGCTTCCTCCATCAACAGGGCTTTCAACCAGATTTCTCGGTCCTTTTGAGTCCTCGGTTTGAAAGTCCTACAGATCTTGCACTTCTCTTTCCTGTGGGCTTCCCCCAAGCACTTAAGGCAGCTGTAATGGGGGTCGCTGAGTGGGAAGGCCTTCCCGCAGGGACTCGCCTTATCTCTAACTACTCTTAACAACATTTAACAACTACTTAACTAACTAAAACTAATTTAGAATATCAAATAAGTCCAAACAAGGGGAATAGTACCTACTGAGCAAGTCTAGTTCCAGCAACCGTCATGGGTGGAAAGAAGGAACTGAGGGAGCATAGGGCCAGCAGTGCCTCATATACCACGGAGCCGGCCCTACGGGATCTGCTAAGAGGAAAAAAGTTCTGGGTAACCGTGCACGGAGACGTGCACACACCTATAGTGGGGTGGACATGAGCAAGCACTCGAAGAAGAACTGGAATTTTTCTTGCCCAAGTCTACAGAGAGCCTGCAACCATAGCCATGAGATGATGAACTGAACCATACATTTCAGTGGACTGTTAGTGCCAAACCTACACCCTAGGGCCTCTCCCACTAGCACCACCCAGCAGAGGACTGGGTGCAGCAGGCCCAACCCTAGCTGATCCAAGCAGACACATCCAGGCCTGCATCAATCCACCCCCCACACACCTTCCCTGTACCTAGGACAAAGGTGGCAGTGAGATTGGGGACTTAAATCCTGCAAGACAAAAATCACTTTAAAGATTTCAGCCACCATGTGTTCTCTCCTCCTCTTTTAAGAGGGGAAAAATAATCTTCATCTGGCCTGTATTTCGATTGTAAGCTCTTTACAGAAGGGACCATCTCCTACTATGTGTATGGGCAGCACCCAGCATGATATTGTCCTGTTTGGGATGGGGCCTAAAGCCCACCCTGTTTTAGGATCTCTAACTTCAGAACCAGGGACAGCAGGGTGAACTTCTGTCCTAACACCAGACAGCTTCCCAAAGGCTGGCTGCATCCTCCTCCAAATGACAGCATCCTCCCTCTCACACGTTGATGTCAGGGATCAAATGAGAGAGAAAATAATGTTGTGGTACTTATCCAACCTCTACTCCCACCCCTCAGAACTACCATTCAGGGACTTGGCACCTCAGAGCAATTGTCTCAGGCTCTCTGCAGATCCAGGCAGATGTCGCTGTGCCAGTTACTCTGTTTATGCTGTAAAAGTTTTTATTTACAATCAGAACTGATAGACACTATTTTTTAAAATGAAAGCTGAGATTCAAATACATTTACATTACATTAAAAGCAAGAGGAAGACCAAGGACAAGGTAGACCCGTTACTCAATGAGGGGGAAAAAACAATAACAGAAAATGTGGAAATAGCAAGGGTGCTAAATGACTTCTTTGTTTCCGTTTTCACCAAGAAAGTTGGTGGCAACTGGACATCTAACATAGTGAATGCCAGTGAAAATGAGACAGGATCAGAAGCTAAAATAGGGAAAGAACAAGTTAAAACTTATCTAAGTAAGTTAGATATCTTCAAGTCACGAGGGCCTGATATGCATCCTAGAATACTCAAGGAGCTGACTGAGGAGTTATCTGAGCCATTAGCGATTATCTTTGAAAATTCTTGGAAGACAGGAGAGATTCCTGAAGACTGGAAAAGAGCAAATATAGTGCCCATATACAAAAAGGAAAATAAGGACAACCCAGAGAATTACAGACTTGATTCTGGTCACTTTGTGATCAGTGTGGATACCAATGAGACACGGTATGCCCGATTTGCAGATCAATAAGGTTTAATGTGCAAGGTTTTCTATAAATATGCTAGTTAAATACAAAGCCTAAAATTAACTACAAAATATCATACTCACTAAGCCTGGAGAGCTAAGCAATCACTCAGAAGGCTATATGCAGGAATGGCTTTCTTCAGGGGCCCCGCGAGGGAGCCAGTGGGTCCTCTGGTCCAACCGGCAGCACATCCCACAGAGTCAGATGTTGATGGAGCGCTCCCCTTTGTCTAAGTGGTGACTACTTGTACCCTTCCATAAACAACCTTCACCTAATTATCTCTCTCTCTCATTATCATATATGCTACTTACCTACATTGGGTTTCCACACTTAACTACATTCCATTCTCACCATAATAATTGGGATCGTCAAAACAACATCTGGTGATAGGAGGGGGCAGAGTAAAAGTATGGCCCTTGGCAATAAAACAGTGTACCCCCAGACGTTCAAGGATAACTTCCTGTTCCCATCTCCGTTATCGATGTGCAGCTGCAAGCATACAGTATCTGTATTTTGTCTTATTATGTGCCGTGCTATGCAGAAACTGAGACATTTATAAGGTTATTCAGTCTCTGCCAACTGGTAGATGTCATGCTACAGGGGTCAGAAAAGCCAAGCAAGGAACTGAAGCTATGCTAGGCCTGTAGGACAGTGGTCAAGCAACTCAGATTTTACTGAGTCTCCAACACAGAACATTCAGCTTAACTTCTGTACCCAGAAATATATTGGAGCAAATAATTAAGCAATCAATTTGCAAACGTCTAGCACAGGGGTTCTCAACCGGTGGCACGCGGAAGACGGCTCGGTGGTACGCGATGGAAAACGCGCTGCCGATTCCGCCGCCGAATCCCCCTCTCACCGCCGCCGCTAAACCCCGCTGCCGCCGATTCCTCCCCCCCTTGCCGCTGCCGCTAAACCCCGCTGCCGCCGATTCCTCCCCCCCTTGCCGCCGCCGCTAAACCCCGCTGCCGCCGATTCCTCCCCCCCTTGCCGCCGCCGCTAAACACCGCTGCCGCCGATTCCCCCCCCTCGCCGCCGCCGCTAAACCCCGCTGCCGCCGATCCCCCCTCTTCCGCCGCCGCTAAACCCCGCTGCCGCCGAATCTCTTCCCCCGCTGGCAGTCAAAAAACTGTCTGCCGCCGAATTAAAGCCCCCCGCCGCGATACCCATTTTCCGCCGCAGAGAAATGCCGCCGGCGCCGAAAGTCCCATCCTCTCTGCCGCCGAAAAGTGTGAAACGGCGGCAGGGTTTCGGCGGAGGGCATCGATCCCTCCACGCAACCCCGCAATTTTACCGAGTCCTACTCTGGCCAGGTACAGTCAGGTGAAGCAGTACTTGACCCAACTGTACCTGACCCGAGTAGTACTCTGTAAAAAAAGGTTGAGAACCACTGGTCTAGCAGATAATAAGATAATAAGTAACTGTCAGCATGGATTTGTCAAGAACAAATCATGTCAAACCAACCTGATAGCTTTCTTTGACAGGGTAACAAGCCTTGTGCATGGGGGGAGGTGGTAGATGTGGTATATCTTGACTTCAATAAGGCATTTGATACTGTCCCACATGACCTTTTCTTAAACAAACTTGGGAAATACAACGTAGATGGAGCTACTATAAGTTGGGTGCAAAACTGGTTGGAAAACTGTTCCCAGAGAGTAGTTATCAATGGTTCACAGGCATGCTGGAAGGGCATAATGAATGGGGTTCCGCAGGGATCAGTTCTACATCTGGTTCTGTTCAATATTTTTATTAATGATTTAGATAATGGCATAGAGGGTACACTTATTAAGTTTGCAGATCATAACAAGCAGGGAGGGGTTGCAATGCTTTGAAGGATAGGATTATAATTCAGGATGATCTGGACAAACTGCAGAATTGGTCTGAGGTAAATAGGATGAAATTCAATAAGGACATTTGCAAAGTACTCCACTTAGAAAGGAACAATCAGTTACACTCGTACAAAACGGGAAATGACTGCCAAGGAAGAGTACTGTGGAAAGGGATCTGGGGGTCATAGTGGACCACAAGCTAAATATGAGTCTACAGTGTAATGCTGTTGCAAAAGAGCGAACATGATTCTGGGATGTATTAGCAGGAGTGTTGTAAGTAAGAAACAAATAGTAATTCTTCTGCTCTACGCCGTGCAGATTAGGCCTCAACTGGAGTAGTGTGTCAAGTTCTGGGCGCCACATTTCAGGAAAGATGTGGACAAGCTGGAGAAAGGCCAGAGAAGAGCAACAAAAATGATTAAAGGTCTAGAAAACATGACCAATGAGGCAAGGCTAAAAGAATTGGGTTTGTTTAGCCTGGAGAAGAGAAGATTAAGAGGGGACATGATCTTAGAATCATAGAATATTAGAGTTGGAAGGGACCTCAGGAGGTCATCTAGTACAACCCTCTGCTCAAAGCAGGACTAACCTCAGATAAATCATCCCGGCCAGGGCTTTGTCAAGCCACACTTTAAAAGCCTCTATGGAGGGAGATTCCACCACCTCCCTACGTAACCCAGTCCGATGCTTCACCACCCTTCTAGTGAAAAACTTTCCTAATATCCAACCTAGACCTCCCCCACTGCAACTTGAGACCATTGCTACCTGTTCTGTCATCTACTACCATTGAGAACAGCCTAGCCCCATCCTCCCTGGAACCTCCTTTCAGGTAGTTAAAGGCTGCTATCAAATCCCCCCTCATTCTTCTTTTTTGCAGACTAAACAAACCTAGTTCCGTCAGCCTCTCCTCAGAAGTCTTGTACTTCAGCCCCCTAATCGTTTTTGT
>NW_027133841.1:0-12723 GCF_026122565.2 Emydura macquarii macquarii | reverse complement strand
TTTAGTGGCAAACGGTTAAAACACTCGGTATAACAGTCATAGTCTGCTGCAAAATTCACCTTGAGGAAGGGGTGCAATGCCTGGATGACATTCCAAAAAGAATCTTCTGCAATTTCTAAGCACTGATTTTCTCATTGGTATTGAGGCATAGATTTGCATTTTCACCCCATGTTTACCTTTTTACCTTATCTTTCTCTGTGGAGGATTGATTGTTTATATTCAGCAAGGCAGTAAACTGACACAAAGAAATGGGTGTCTCCTTATGAGCCAATCATAGCACAATATTAACATGGTTTGACTTTTTCCAACCTGCATTGCCTGTGTGTTCTGTGTTTTACTCTGCAGAACTGCTTCAATCACAGAGCTGTGGGACACAACAATTGCATAAAGCGTTAGTATTTTAACAAAAATAAGAACCGGAAAAAATATTGAGTGGCTTGATAAACAGGTGTAAATCAGTAAAAACGGACCTCCTTTAATAGAAGAACCTGAATATATATATATATAAGAATATATCAGTAAAAATTGGTGAAAACTGAAAACATGGAAGATTAGGTTTAGGTAAAAATTCATTGACATTTAGGCCAATAATTTGTTCACTTTGTAGCAGTTTGTAGCCAAAACATACCCAGTTTTTACTGCTTTTCCACCGCCTTTATTTTGTACTTTTAGCTGAACAATTTTCGGTTTTTTGGATGAATTATTTTTGCCTGCAGTTTCCCGCCAAAAGTTTTAAGCTTTTCAGATTGATGAGCTTTTCAGGTTCTTTCTGATGAAATCTGACATTTCCTCTGGGCTGGGCGTGGGAATCCAGCTCTACTCTTGCATGACATTTCTGACGCAGTGGGAGGGAGCTGGGGATGATGGATGGAAGGAAGAGAAGCAGAGGCAAAGGTCAAATTACAGTTTGAAACCAGATCTGCTGTTAACATCATCAGGAAGGTGATGGGAACCCCTGCCATGATTTTGCCAGCATTGAAGAATCTTGACGGCATTTCAGGGCCACGGTTCTTCATTGTGCCCTCAACACTCTGTTCCGCCCTGTGTTTAAATGGGGATGAACGTGTGTGTCAATGGAATGAAGGAGAGAAATGACCAAAAACACCCTCCGAGCTTTATCCCTCATGCCCAGCACGTCAATATACCCAGAGGTTTGCAAAGCTTCATAAGAGATCTGGTGGAGATGGCCAATATTGTTATAATGTATGCCACGGGAAGGAGAGAGGTCCTGTGATTTTGCAAAGGGCACAGAGGAATTGGTGGAGCTGGGGAGAGAACCCAGGAGTCCTGAAAGCCAGTTTTAACTATTCAACCCTCCCCCACCACTTCTCTATGGAACCCAGGAGTGCTGACCTGCAGGGCCTCTCCTTCCTGCATTAACCCACTAGACCCCATGTCCTTACGGAACCCAGATTTCCAAGGCCCACCCAACCCTGCTCTACTGTGCCCCACTTTCCACTCTATAGAACCCAGGCGCCCGGGCTCCCAACCCCACTTCTCTAACCACTGAATCTCACTTCTCTCAAGGACAGGAGCAGAATCAAAGAGTCCTGCTGCCCTGTCCCTTGTGTGACCCACTGCCCCATGCTGCCACCCCCAGCCTTCCACGGGGAGCTGGTGTCACTCATTCCTCTAATTCCAATTCCTGGCAGGAAGGGAGGAGAGTGCGTCAGTGTGTACAGGTGTTCAAAGGATGGGCGGGGCCGGCGAGGGGAATAGAAACTTATGGACTCTAGTTAGTGAAGTGTGAAAATCTGTTTAAGTTTCTATATTGCATCATAGCAGGTACCCGAGCCTCTCTATCAAAAGCGAAAGAAAAACAAAGGCAGCCGCAGCGTAACTGGAAAGAACAGGAGGCTGAAGTAGAACCACTTTGCAGAATTAGCCACCTGCTTCACATCAGGAAAACTTTACTTCTAAGGTGCGTTTGGTAAATGAGACCCCTCTGATCTGTTGGTGCTCTAACCACTACACTAGACCCCACTCCCCTACTGGAGCCGGAGCTAGAACTTGAGAACTGTTTGCAATGGCAAGTTATCACTTTAAGAATGGGTGGGACAGGGGAGTGGGGTATCCTGATCCTGCTGTCAGTCCTGGGGGCTCTGCAGGAAAGCATGAAACCAGAGGCAGTCTGCAAAGAACAAGCCTAAAACAAGGTGTGCTGAGCTGTCTCTCACTGCCGTAGGGAGCAGTCTGTATTGTCACCCTCTTGTTTTGGTTCTTGTGTCTGATTGTTCTGGATCCCCCAAAACAAAGTCACCTTATGCTGCAGCCTTCCAGCAGGAGCATTTCAGGTTTGTCTCTGACTGCTCTGTGTGGGTGCCATGAACATCCCAGCCACGAAGGGGTCAGAAGTGCGACTACTCCAGCAGTCTGGCAAATGGCTCTGAGTTTCCACCCACCCATGTCAACTGGATCATGCGTGTGCAATCTCTCTTCTGATCTCATTTCAGCCTGACTGTGATAAATCCCCTGGCTGGAGATTTGGCTGCATCAGAGACCCCCAGCACCGATTTACTGCTTCCCCATCACCATGAAGGTTTCTCTTGCCGTCTGCATCCTTGCAGCTCTCCTGGCAGTGGGTGAGTCGGGCTCTGTTCCTACAAGGGCTGATTTCCTGACTTCTCCAACGTACCAAAAGCCTGGTGGGCAAAACTGTTAATATACATAACTGATCATCAGCTACTGAATAACGGAGGCCAGCTGGGAGCATCTGAGTGACAACGCCAGAAGAGGAGAGGACTGGAAGTCAGAAAGTCCCAGTGACAATGAGTGAAACAATTCAGGAAATGGGAGGAAATATTTATTCTTTAAATCATGAGTAACGTGACCTGCTTTGGTGCATTTCAGAGCTGGCCAGAAACCAAGGACCAAGTTTGTCTGAAAAGAAACAGATCTGATTTCAGTAGCATGACCTCAAGACAATATAAAAGGCATTTCTACATGATGCCCAGCTGGGGTCAGTCAGCTGTTGCTGCACTGGAGTCAATGGGGTCAGATCCCCAACTGGGGTCAATTAAATTCAGGGGAAGGGGAAGGGGCAAGGAAGGGACAAATCTAGACACGTCATATTCACTTTCCTTCTCCAGGGTCCTGTCTGCAGTGTGAGGTTTGTTCAGGCTTAGGAAACAGCTGTACAGGCAGCACGCAGACCTGCACCGCTGGGCAAGACTCTTGTGTCGTCGCTCTGACAGAATCCACAATGGGTAGGTGAGTTGGACCCTAACTAACATGGGTCAGCGAACAGGATGGGGAGCTGGGATGTTTAGATTCTAGTCCCAGCTCTGGGGTGGGGACTTTGTTCCCAGAACTCTCCCCTCCTATGGTTGTACCTGACCTCTGGCTGTTGAAGCCATTCCACTTAGTATGAAATAAACATTCTCTGGAACCTGATTCTCCTACATCTATGGGAAGTGCCCAACCCACTAGGATCTTGGGTATACAAGGGGGCAATCTCCTCCCCCTGCCACCTTCTCCTCAGCTGTGCTTTGTGCAGGGGCTGATCTGGTAGGCGTACTCTGAGGGCATCTCCTGGATCAGGCCCCATGGGAGCTAATGGCAGGGGAACGGTTAGTTTGTGAATCCCAATGCGGCTAAGGGGTGGCTGGACACATGGCGTTGTGATTTCGGTGGCCCTGCCCGTAGATGGCAGCTGAGTGGGGAGCTGGAGGATATAAATGCTGGAGTTAGGTGGGAAATGGCTTTGTTTAGCCCTCTGGGAGCTCGGGTAAGTCACGTTTCTCACTCTGTGCCTCAGTTTCCCCATGGGTAGAAGAAGGATAACGGCACAGGGCATCGTTGTGAAGATGACATCAAAAGGCTGGACATGGAAGAGGAACAAATCTCCATCTTCTCCTTCTGTGCAGCAGGAATGAAGACCCAGACGATTATCAAGGGCTGTGTGACCCAGGAGAACATCAGGGTTGGGACCTGCCGAAGGAGCGACATTACGAAACGGACATGCTGGAGCTGGGAGTTATCTTGAAGTAGTGGCACTGTGGGTCTCCCCTGTGAAAGCCCAGCTTAGCAATAAGATGGGGAGAACAGGTTGTTCCCAGAAAGCCTGCATCACAGTCAGAGGCACGTGAAGCTCTGGGGCTCTGCGACACCTTCTTCTGTCCTTAACTCCTGTCACTAAGTCCCCCTGCTCCATTGCAGTCTGTTTGTAGCGGTTCCGCTGTTCATCAGATCCTTTACTGTGCCATCCACCCACCTTCTTCTGGGTCTTCCAACCCACCTCTAACTCTTCACCTTTAAGCTTAACATCCCGTTTCCTAGATATTTGTCTGTTTTCCGCTGGCCAAACCGGCTAAGCCAGGACTCCCTCAGCTTTTCTATAATTGGTGCCACTTTCCTGCACCCTGCGTTCGTTCTGGACACGGTCCTTGCCAAGCATCCACCAGGACGTTCTGATTTCCACTCTGTTCAGTGTCTGCTTCTGTCTCTGCCTCAGTCCCCAGCCCCCGGAGCCAGACAAAAAGGCAGGCCTAGCGACCGGCTTGTTGGTTTTTACTTTCAGTTTGCCGGGCATTCTCCTACTGCAGACACTAGGTGTGTAAGAGCCAGCGGGTTTCTTCAGCCCCCTCTAGTGCTTGCTTTGTGCCAGAGGATTACGAGCCTGGTGCTGCATTAGTGCTCTCACACCAGCCCTTCTAGCGCAGGTTTGGGCTTATGTACCCTGTGGTGACAGGTTCAACTTCCCCCAGAGACGACGTGCTCCAGAGGGTTGCTCCATCAGCAGAGATGATGTGTGAAGGCATCAGAACTGTGTCTAGCCTGTTCTGATTTAAGAGTCGCTGTCATTTGAACAGAACTGGCTACGTCAAGGGCTCGGTTGCTGGAGCCCTGGGAAGGTTGAGCGGGGGGGGGGACAGGTATTCCTGCCTGGAACAGTGGATGCTGCCTAAGTGTCCCCGTGTTTTAACCTCCCCTTCGCACGGTTCGAAGATAGAGCTAATGATGATCCCATTAGACGTCTTTTGTTCTGCAAAGTGCTCGCTAGAGCTGACGTTCTCGACTGTGGGACAGCGACGGTGACTTGCTTCAGCACCGAGGATTCTCCACCACGTCTGGGCAATTACTGAGAGCTGGGGCGAGTGGAATCTCGAGAGACGGACCCCCAGAGGCCATAGCAGGAGCAGGCAGTGGTGGGAGAGTTGGCAAAGCGGCGGGCAGGGTGGCTAGTGGAGTGGCTGGCAAAGGGGCGGGCAGGGCAGCCAATGGAGTATGAGCAGCCAGCAGGTTAGCTGGTGGAGTGGCGAGAGGTGCAGGGTGATGGCCGGCAGGGCAAGCAAGGTGCCTTCTCCCCCCCAACAGCAGGTGGGCAGTGACTCGCTGAGATGCATCTCTGCCCTCTAGGTCATCACGGACCAGGGACAACAACCATGAGTGGTGGTGTGGGGAGGCAAGAAGGGGGAGGCAAAGGGCACTGCCCCTGTACTCTGGGGTGGGGGTTTTGCTCATGGTTTCTATGTTTATGAATCCTGCTTGCGCTGTTTTCCCAAACTAGGGCTGAGTTTCCTCCTTCCTTTTATTAAAAGGTCTTTCTACACCCAGACCCTGTGCTAGCGAGAGGGGACGTATTCTCCAAGAGAAGCACCCAGAGGTGGTGTGTCATTTCCCAAGTGACTGGGTGGGGGCTTGAGACGGTTCTGTTGTATTATTGGAAAGGAACCCGTAGGTCTTGAACTGCTGCCAACTCCACCTGGCGGAAGGGCATAGCCGCCGTCAGAGACTGTGATGTCTCCTGCTCTAGTCGGGAAACCACTGAACTCCGGGGCCTCCTGCTCTCGTGCAATGTAAATTGTAGGGGGTTTCTTAGCTTCTGCTGCCTGTTGGTCTATCGCAGCCTTAGCCAGCGATGAGGCTTCTCTCTGTCCGGTTCCAGCGTGTGGTAATGCCTCAGCCTGGTCTGAGAATTTGTGCTGAAGTTCGGCAAAATGGGCCCCTAGTTCTTCACTTCCAGCCGTGGTTGGGTTCTCGACCAGGCCTGGACCATGCTACCAGAATCCAACCAGTGAAGCAATGGGGTGAATCCCGCAGATTCATGATGCCAATTATATAAGCAGGGCAATGGTCCGCTACTGCGGGGAACTTGCTTGGCTTTTGCACGGCCCCGGTGGAATGGGATGGTGACAGGATCTGAGTCCTCACTCCTGCTTCCTTCACCTGTAGGCCGCCTGACCTTGGGCCTTGACCCTTCCACTCTCCCATGCGGCAGAGTCCTCGGAACCCCGACAAGGCTGGGCCCAGGATCCCTGGGGGCTCGACCCCCAACCTTGTCATGGTCACTTGGGCCAGGGGCTCGGGTGTCCCCGCTCTGTGGGGCTCTCTGCTCACCGGGCGCCTCCCTGTCCCCTGATCACTGCGTTAACGTCAAACCAAACACAGCCTCTTACACAGCAGCTGTAAGAAAAACAAGGCGAAAAAAGGAAAAGGTGAAAAGAAGAAGTAACGCCGCCCTGTGGGCACGGGGGCACCACAACCAGCGGCGCTGGGATGTAAGGAAAGTTCACGGCCTGTTCCCCACCCGTCCCCGGCCCCAGCTGTGCTGCGGTGACACCACGGGTCAGACCCTGCCCTGGCGGGTCCACACGCCCTCAGGCAGGGCCCTTCTCCCCGTCACGTCCCCCCTGCCAGACCTCGTGTCTGGTGACGTCTCCCTGCGCTGGGCCTTCTGCTGTGCTCAGCCCTGGCTCCCCATCGGCGCGGCTGGTCTCTGCGACTCCAGCTCCTGGCTCCAGGCTGCTCCAGCCCCCAGCTCCGGCCCCTCTGGCTCTGGCTGCTGCTCTGCCCCCAGCCCAGCTCGGTCGGCTGCTCTGCCCTTAACTCTGCCCTGCCTCAGGCAGCACCAGCTCACACGGAGGACGGGCCCTGGTCTCCTGACTCCCCCATTGGCCTGCTGCCCTGTCAATCGAGCAGGACTGGAATGCTGGCCTCTCCCATTGGCCCTGGGGACTGTGAGACTCAGGATCCTGACTTCTCTTCGACCCTTCCCCATTCTTTTGGTATTGGGAGCGAGCCGACCAACTCCTCACCTTCCCCCCCACCACCACCACACACGTGTTTCAGTGAGAGGCCAACAGCCCCCTGGCACTTCCACGAGTAGCTGTGAGGAAATTTCCCATGTTTCCTTGAAAATCGTGTTTTCAACTTAAACATTTTCATGGCAATGGCCTTCTTTCCTCCAAAATTTTCCATTTTTGTCAACCCTCCCACCCCGATCTAATTTTTTTATTTTTCAGCTGTTTGGGGTCACATTCTTTGCATTTCTTGGCAGAAAATTGTCATGTTTTCTGAAATTTTCGACTAAAAATTGTCCAGGTTTGAGTCCAAAGATTTTGGCAGTTTTGGGCAAAAAATTGCTTGTTTTTTGACCAGATTAGTTCGGTTTTCATCTGACAACTGTTCTGTTTCTGGGTCATTTTGGTTGAACATGATGCACTTGTGAATTCAAACATTTTCCACTTTTTGACTTTTTTTTTGGCCTTAAAATAGGTTTGGTTTTAACAGTATATGGCCAAAAAGTATTCATTTTTCAGCCCCATTTTTCAGCTGAGTTTTGCTGACCACTGTTTGTGTTTTGGTAGCTTGGGTTTAAAACATTTTTGGGTTTAGGCTGAAAATCATTCACTTTTAGGCCCAAAATTGTTCACTTTGTAGCAGTTGCTAGCCCAAAATTATCCACTTTTATGCGCTTTTCAATCAACATCACTTTTTTATTTTCAACTGAACTATTTTCATTTAGTGGCTGAAATTCTCCTTCCCCCTGCAATTTCCCACAAATGTTTTTATTTTCAGATTTTTGAGGTTTTCAATTTCTTTTTTAAAATTAAATCTGACGTTTCTTCTGGGTTGGGTGCGGGAATCCAGCTCTACTCTTGCCTAACATTCCTGATAGAGTGTGTGGGAGTTGGGGCTGATGGAGACTACTCCCAAATAACAGCTACCGCTGTTGTTAAAGTTATGCGAAACCCTGGAATGATTTTGCCAGCATGATAGAATCAGTCTCCTTGTTTGCTCATTGGGTTGTATCTCGATTGCATCCTGTGGCCCTGATTGTTTTTCATGCCCTGGTCCCTCAATCCCATGCTGCGTTTAAATGGGGCTGAACGTTCATCAATGGAACAAAGGAGGGAAAAGACCAAAAACACCCTCTGAGTTTTATCCCTCATGCCCAGCACTTCAATGTACCAAGAACTTTGCAAAGGTTCATAAGAGATCTGGTGGAGATCAGCAATATTGTTATAATGTACGCCATGGAAAGGAGAGAGTTCCTGTGACTTTCCCAAGGGCACAGAAGGATTGGTTGAGCTGGGAAGAGAACCCAGGTGTCTTGGCTCTAAGTCTTGCTCCAACCCACTAGACCATGCTCCCCCTGAAATCTGGTGGTAGAATCCAGGAGTCTTGGCTCTAACCACTAGACCCCACTGCCCTCCTAGAGCTGGGCCCAGGAGTCTAGACAACTGGTTTTATCTACTAGACCCAACTCACTTCTCTATGGAACCCAGGAGTCCGGACCTGCAGGCCCCCTTCCTCCTGTATTAACCCACGGGACCCCATGACCTTATGGAACCCAGATTTCTAAGGCTCACGCAACCCTATTTTTACTATGCCCCACTTTCCACTCTATAGAACCAGGGACCCGGGCTCCCACCCCCACTTCTCTAGTCACTGGATTCCGCTTCTCCCAAGAACAGGAACAGAACCCAGGAGTCCTGCCATCTTGTCCCTTGTGTGCCCTGCTGCCCCACATTGCCATCCCCAAGCTTCCAAGGAGTTGGTTTCACTCATTCCTCTAACTTCGATTTCCTGGAAGGAAGGGAGGAGAATGTGTCAGTGTGCTCAGATGCCCAAAAGTTGGGCAGGGCCAGTGAGGGAAATAGAAACTTACAGACTACCTGTTGAAGCATGCGATCCATTGAAGGTCCTATATTGCATCACAGCAGGTACCTGAGTTAAAAAGAGAGACAGCGACAGCCCTGGTGTGACAGATAGGTACGGCATTCGCACTTTGCAGAATTATCCACCTGCTTCACGTCAGGTCAGCTTTACTCTCAGGAGCATTTGGTAAGTAAAACCCCTCTGTGCTATTGGTGCTCTAACCCAAGACCCCACTCTCCTGTTGGAGCCAGGGCTAGAACATGAGAGTCTAGCTCCCAGCAATCAACTCTTACCCACTAGACCATATGCCCCATCCCAGAGCCATTCCTAGAGCCCACGAGTCGTGGCTTCCAGCCCCTCTGCTCTTACCACTGGATCCCATTTCCCTCCAAGAGCTGGGAATAGAACCCAGGAGTCCCTGGCTCCGAGCCCCACTGCTCCACCATATGTATGTTAATGAAGGCAGGAGCCAGCATGCAGACGTGGTAGCTGATGGGTGCAGCGGGGTCTCAAAGAGGAAACACAAGTGAGCTCCAGGTCTCTTCCCAGCGTGTGGGACTGAGGGGACGAGGTAGGGAGCACCCGCCGCTGCACCGGAGAGGTGACTCTCTGATTCCCGTGTAAACTCTTGGACCAGGACCAGGAAATCAGCTTTGGGAGCATAGGGCAGAGCAGAGCAGTGGCTGGGTGAGCTCCCAGCCACATGGGGGGAAACTTAGCTGCAGAGCACTGGCAATGCTGTGACATCTCCCAAAGGGTAGGATGTGCCCAAGCACAGTGAACAGCGGTAGTGTGGGGGCGGGGAGGAGATGGCAGAGTTTGCTGCCGCCGGGCGGGAGGAGGAATTTCTCCCTCCAGTCTATGGCTGTCTGTTGGTCTGTGTCAATGTGAATGACCTGGAGCGGGTGGGGAAGATATCACTGCTGTGTAGTGTGGGATGCAAACCCCACCTCGAGGGCAGAGAGGTCCCAGCTTCATCCCCCCCAGGAACCTGAAGTGTTGGTTCAGAGGCCAGGCCAGATCTGCAGGGAGGGGGACACAGAAGGTATTTCCCACTGGAGAAGGGATATGGGTTTGGCCTGGCCTGGGCCCTGGGATCCCTCCGTTGTTAAAAGTAGGACTTCTGGCTCCGAGCCCCACAACTCCACCATATGGATGTTAATGGATGTTGTGTGTTGAGGACTGTTTGCAATGCCAAGCTATCACTTTAGGAGTGGGTGGGTCAGGGGCGTGGGGGGTGTCCTGGTCCTGCTGTCAGTCTTTGGGGATCTGCAGGGAAGCGTCGGATCCGTGAGGGGGGCACCGTCCTCCGCCAGAAGGCAGGCGACGTGCTTCCATCTTTTCTCCAGGGCATAGAAGAAGTGGGAGCTGCAATCCATCTCCCGAAGGAGACGGATGCGGGATCGAACGAAGGCACCCCGAGCCCGGAGGTCTTCAAGGGCCCGGAGCTCCTCCCACTTCTCCCGGCACGCTCCGCAGAGGGATGGATCCTCGGGGCTGGCGGCCAGACGCCTCTCCAGCGCTAAAACCTCCTGCTCCAACTGCTCTATCTCTGCATCCCTCCACTGGCTGGCCCCCCGAGTGTAGTCACGGCAGAAGAGCCGGGCGCGCACCTTCCCCATGTCTCACCAGCGCCGCACCGAGGGAAAGGCGCGCCTCTGCCCCCGCCAGGCCAGCCAGAACTCGCGGAAGGACGCCATGAAGCCGACATCCTCCAGCAAGCTGTTGTTTAAATGCCAGTAGGCTGGCCCCAGCCTCTCTGCCGTCAGAGAGGCCATCACGGTCACCAGATGGTGATCCAAGAAGGGGGATGGCCGTATGCTGGAGGAGTAGGCCCGCAAGAGATGGTGACGAGAGAAATAGATGCTGACCAACTGGGAGTTGCTCGACCGATCTTCCCCCACCCGGACAAAGGTGAAGGTGACGGTGTCGTCCGGGTGGTGGTCCTGCCAGACGTCCACCAGGGAGTGGTGGTCTGTAATCTCCCAGAGGACGTCGGCAGCGGCCTGGCACTGCTCGGTCCCCGTGCGGTCCCGCTCCTTGAGGGTGGTGTTAAAGTCCCCACCCAGGACCAGGCACTCGCGAGGATCCAGAGGACCGAGGAAGGCGGCCGCCCGCTGAAAGAACCACACCCACTCCGGGCCCACATTCAGGGCATAGACGTTGACAAGGTTCAACATCAGCCCATCCATGTGGACCCGGAGATGCAGCAGACGGCCCAGCACAACCTCGGTGATCCCCAGCACCTCAGGCTGCAGGTTGGGGGAGAGCAGGGTGGCTACTCTACCCATGAGGGCAGAGAGGTGACTCAGGTGTACCCCGTCCCCCCACTCCAGCCGCCAGCTGGCCTCAGCGAAAGGGAGAAGGGCAGGACACCCCAAGACGTGAGGGTCAGGGGGGCAGCAGCAGGCCCCCACAGACAGCCAGGGGAGGCAAGCAGGCAGGCAGGGCCCCCAAGAGGGAGCAGCAGCAGGGGCTCCCCAGAGCAGCAGGCTCCCCAACAGCTATGAAAGGGGGCTGGAAGGCATGGATAGTAGCCCCAGGCTCCAGAAAGCCCTGATCCCTGGGTAACCCAGCTGGAGGCTATTTCAAGGTAATTGGGCCAGTTAGGCCACCTGGAGCCTATCAAAGTAACTGCCCCAGCAGTTAAAAGCCTCCACTCCAGGCAGGCCAAGGAGACTGAAAGGGAGTTAACAGCTGGAGCTGCCCTGCCCTGCCCTGCCCTGCCCTGCTGCAGCAGTTACAGAGCTTGGGACTACCATCCATTGCTGCCACCATACCAGACACGGAAAGGGTCCAGCTGTGGAAAACAGAACAACCCTTCACACCACTACCAGGGAGCAGGCCACAAGCCGTGGGGCCGTGGACAGGCGACCCAGGGAAGTTAGTCGGTCTCAGGGACTAAGCAGTGTGAGACCACTCCTTGCAGGGTCCCTGGGTTGGAGCCCAGGGTAGAGGGTGGGACCGGACCCCCGCTCCCCTCCCAGTCGCACTACCGGTGTGGCCGGAAGAGCGCAGAACCCACAGGGTGGAGTAGACCCTCCCTGCCACACTGGGGACAGACCCCGGATGAGGTACTGCATCCCTGGACAAAAAATGTCCCTAGAAAAGTGCCCAGTTCACAAAATGTATCCCCAAATACCCTTACTTTTAATTTTTTCTGTTGGTTAATGTGTCTAATGCATTTATGCATTATACAGAAATATCCAGACCGTTTCTATTACTGTTATTATTACTATGAGCGATAGCGGTACAGCTGCACTGCAGTTACCATAGTTACAACGCTGACTGAATGGCAGATGATGTAGAACGCACTCCAGATTCGGCGTAAAGTGAAAATGGCATTGCGAAAAGAGCAGAAATGCTACTTTAACAGCCAGCTTCAAAAGGATTTTCCATATTTACAACCAACCAGAAAAGAAACATCGGTATTGTGTTCAATATGCCAGTCAGGATTTTCCAGTTCAAGTGGAGGCAGGACATCTATAAAACAACACGCAGGTACCTCGAGACACAAAGCTGCTCTTACAAGTACGTTCTAGTTCAAGTTCTGTTGCTAATTCCTTTTGCAAAGCTGAGCCAACAGAGCGTGAGCATGACCTTGCTTTGTAAGAATTGCATATTCTACCATTAGACATAATCACAGTTTCAGGTCAGTGGACTGTACTTCCAATTTCAATAAAAAATTCATTAACCTAAAAGTCTCATGTGTGCAGACAAAGTGTGAAGCAATAGTTCCATTTTTTTTCCTCTACGGGCAAATAATGAACTAATTGATGCCCTGAAAGATGTTGAATACATGTCGTTGTCTGTTGAGACATCGAATCATGGCCATGTAAA
>NW_027133840.1:0-12798 GCF_026122565.2 Emydura macquarii macquarii | reverse complement strand
GAACTTCCATGATCCAGATAGACCCAGAGTAGCCTTGTCAACATTGGTTCACCACCCATCTGGATCTTTTGGTGGAGACTCCAATTAGCCAGCATCAGGTCCCAGTTCTGATTACCCAGGACCAAGGTCTCCTACATCACCTGAATCTGGAGTCAATCCAACTCATGTCCTGGAAGCTCATGATTCCCCACAGCCATATTCTATGAACAGTTGAAAATGGGAGCACGAATGCTGAAAGGCCAATGAAAACGATACAAGGAGACTCTCAAAGCTGTAGATGAAATAAAGTTCCCAAAACTGGATTGGGGATATTAGCTGGAGTTGTGGCGATTCTGAAGGGGGAGAATAGGGGCACAGGACTGTTCCTGCACTGACTGCGGGAGGAACGCACAGTGTGCGGGGCAGGATGTGCAGTATCCAGATCACAGTAAAGTGTAGTCCTGAAATAGGATAAACAAAATAGCTTAAGATAAAAAAGCATGGTTGTACCTCTGGGTCCTCATATGGCCCTCCTCACTATTGGTACCCATATGGGCACCCCATGATTCACAGTTTTTTATCCCCACAACCCTCTGAGGCAGGGAAGTGCTCTCCCTATTTTACAGAGGGGAAACTGAGGCCCAGAGTAGATTAGGAGATGACATTGCCTGGACATTTTGTGATTTAACATTTATGACACATTGGGGCCCTGCTTGTAAACATCTACAAATGAATGTTTGAGAACATTCTGCAATGTAACTGTGATAATTTACAAGTAAAGGAAAGTGCCCAATGCATATCAGGAATGTGGTTGATGGGGCAATGAAAGGGCAATCAAGATTTCTTTTATTTTCTTTTAGTAAAATTGATATTAATAAAATTGGTGTAGGTATTAATATTTTATTATGTTGATAAGTGAGTACAAGATGATGTACCAATGTAATGGGGTAATGATTTTTAGTAGCTATGAATGAGGAGTGATTGCAGTTTGAGTCTGCTGAGATAAGACAGCGAGGAAGTAATTGCTGTGGTAATGGTTCTCAGCCTCCAAGGGCAGGAGAGAGAGAAGATGCTTTTGTTTAAAGAACTTTTACAGCCCACATGGCCGAAGCTCAAGATAACCTTGGAAAACAGGGGAGTTAACACCCAAGGACAGGAACAAGACAAAATGTGAAACAGGAATGAAGGAATAATGGGAAAGCTGTCACACTCGCGATATGAAATGAAATTGATGATTACAACAAGGAGACTGTCTGATATGACAAAATCCACAAACCCGAATGGGGATGGATAAGTATAAAAATGGGATGAAGAAACCTGGACTTTAGGCTCGTTCTACAAACCCCAAGGCACATCGTGTCACAACCGACAGAGCCTGGCTCCACCCTCTTGTCTGAATCACCTAGCCAGTGATTCAGCTCGGGTAAAACAGGGACTGGTAATTATATCCCTCCTGCAGAACTGTGTGTGTGTGTGAGTAAAAGTGTGTTTTAGGCAATTGTTTTTTAAAATATTTTCTGTATTTATAATAAAGACGGCATACTGCCTTATTCCCTGAATAAGATCCTGCTGTTTATTTTATAACACTTAGGCTGAAATTCTCCCGAGTCTATTTTCTGCCCTTCCACCAGCTCACGGAGTGCAGGGAATCGTCCCGGAGTCCTGGCCAACCTCAGAATCCTCTGGGACTGTATGGGGGAAATCATAAAGGTCCCTGTCCAGCACTGCGGGTGTCAGACGTGAGATTCGTACACTGATTCTCAGGTCACAGTAAGGAGATTTTGTCTCTCTTCTGCGTGGGATTTCGGTGAGGTGCAGTTTCTGCAATCAACTTAGTGCTAAGGGCTCGGGAAGGGATCAAGTCAAGAACAATCTGAGCAGGAATTCTCCAGCACGGAGACTTGAACTGTTTAGTATTGAGAGAAACATCAAAGGATTTAAAATTGGAACTAAATATTTATTATACATTCTTTAGACAAATTGTTTATAAGATCATTTCATTGTCTCTTACAGTGTCCTTCTATCTGTCTCAGTATCTTCCTTTTTTTGGTCTGTTTGCTTTTTTTTTCTCTTTTTTGCTCAAATTTTCCAATTTAGCAACTTTACTGCCAGGTTAACATGTGAAGTACGAGCCTCTGCAGTGGCTATCTGTGATACCAGAGATTTCACACAGGGTTTTACAGGTTTTACAGACTTGCCAGATTCTGCTCTCACATTCTGCCTTCACTTCAGATCACTCCAGATTGACACTAGCATCACTGATGAGCGAAATCAGGGCCCCTGTGTTTGGAAATCCCCGTATTTCATGCTAGGTCTCAGGGTGCCACATGAACTGGGAGTCTTCCTTCAGACTCTTTCAGCACCTTAACAGAATAGCTCTCGCTGTTGCAGGGCCTAAAGCCAGGATCTTCAGGGCAGGGAGCCTAAAGTTCCACACTAAGGGTGAAATCTTGGTCCCATTCAGATCAATGGCAAAACTCCCGTCAGGGCCAGGATGTCACCGCAAACCTACATTTAGGGACTGAAAATAAAAGGTCTGATTTTCACCAGCCATGAGCCTCCAGTGACTCCTACTGGAGTTGGCCTGCAGCTTCTAAGGATGGGTGAGCTCATCTGGACCAGAGAAGAACTGAGAGGAGAGTAACTGAAATCTTAAATTCAGAACTTAGAGGTTCAAAACAATTGGGGTGATATTTTTTTTCAGAGGAGGAGTCTGCTCTGTCTGTTCTCCTCCATCTGTCCTTCAAGAAAGGAAAAGATGCACCAAAATGTAGTAAAAATAGAAACACGTTTCTGTCTTAAGGGAAACCAGGCAGCGTTGGAAATCTGACTAGGGAACATTCAGGAACGGAGTGTGTGGGAGTAGGGGTCGGGATATGCAGTATCCAGATCACAATGGTGCGGAGTCCTGAAATAGGGAATGGACATCCTGCCTAATTCACACAACAAAGAGGTGTAACTAGGCCTCCTGCACTCTCTCAGGGTAGATGGATGTCTCAGGCTGTCATGTACTGTGGACACACTGTAGTAGATTGTCTCTGACAACTTCCTCCATCCAGATCATCCCTCCTCCTGTGACCAATCCCACAACAGCCTCCTGGCAACTTCAGCTATTGCCAACATGGAAAAGCAACATCAGGAAGTTTTGTCTGGGTTTCTAACTGGTGGGAATTCGTTAAAGCTTTGTGTCGTTTTGAGGAACAGTTTCTCGCACTGGCTCCTTTTAGTCTCCACGTCCTCTCTCCCCTTCCCTTGGGTCTGTCCCTCTCTGCACTTCCCTGCATACGCTGAGCTGTGCTGGGGTTCCCCTCACCAACAGAGAAGCTGTACAGGCTGCTCCTCCTCCATCCCCCCTTTCCCCAGTGCAGCCAGACATCGAGTTTAACCCAGGCTGTGTAGATATTTGTACGAGCTGTCACTGTGTGGTGTGTCCGGCACCTGGTATTGGTTCTGGGTGAGTGGGATCACTGTGAGGCCGGGCTGGGGATTGTGGAGGTGTGGAGGGGGGTGCACATGGATAGGCAGGTGGCTCTGGAGTTTGTGGGAGAGAGAGTGGGGGGCACAGATGGGCAGGCAGCGCTAGGGTGGTGGGAGGGGGATGGGCTGTACATGGACAAGCGGGTGGCGCTGGGGGGAGTGGGAATACGGAGTGGGGGATACACGGACAGGCGGGCAGCACTGCTGCAATTCAATTTTTCTTTCTGATTGTTGGTCTCAGGCCAGTGCTGGGAGATTTCCTGGCCCTGACTGTGTTTCAGCAGGTCTCAGGGCCTCTTCCCTGGCAAGTCACCGTTAGCCAGCTCTGCTAGCCATTCATGGGGAAAGTTGTACATAAATTCCTCAGGGAGGAGATTTTATAGGATCACGTCAGTATTTTGCTCATCAGAAATGTTCATCCTTCACATCCCACAAATCTTGTTCAGAGTCACTGCTTCCCACAAACTAGTCCCCCATTCTGTAAGCATTGCCTGCTTTCTTTGGTCTTAGACATATAAATCTACTGAGCTATATTAGAACACATATTGTCTGCTTTGAGTGAGTTAGCAAACCAATCCAGACTGATCTGAATCAGTGACTCATCCTCTTCACTATTTACAATCCCCTAATTTTTGCACCACCTGCAAACGTTATCAATATTCAAGCATGAGATATGTAAGCGGCTGGGATGCTGACGGGTATCTGTGCTTACCCTTGTCAGTTCACAAAGCAGAATAAAAAAATGACTGTACTTGTTATGTCTCAGAGAAAGCTGGGCGCCTTCAAGAAAGTTTCTCATCAAAAGAAACAAGGGATGTAACAAAGCACAAAATCCCAGCCTGCCATGATAATGTCTCTTTCTATGGAGAAAACTTGGCTCCTTTCCAACAGAGGCATTGCATCGTAGAACAAACCTATGGTCCATCTAGTCCAGTGTTCTCTCTCTGCCAGCGACAAGCACAGAGGCTTGGTGTTGGGGGGATCATCTGATCTTCATGAAGGTGTCACCTTAGTGCCTAACGGCCAGAGATTGGCTTGTGCCCTGAAACATGCAGGCGTACAGGCTTTCCAAGATATTTATTTAGCTGTAACTATAGCAACGAAAGATTCTTACTATGCATATAAATGTCCAAAATCTTTCCAATTTTAGCTTAGCTACTTACCTCAACTTCACCTTGTGACAATGAGTTCCTCTGTCTAATTATGCACTGAGTCAAGGAAGCATTCTTTTTCATGAGTTTTGAATGCGCCGTGTTTCAGTTTAATTGAGTAGCCTCTTGAACTTGTGTTATGAGACAGGGAGAACACATGCTTGAAATACTCTCTACCAGTCAGTATTTTATTGCCTCTTCTCAAATCCCCTCTTATTCCTCTATTTTTTAAGGTAACCGCCCCAGTCTTTTCCTCCTCTGTCCCTGTGAGCATTTTCCCAGGCCCTTGATCATTCTTAACCCCTCTAGTTCTGCAATATCCTCTTTCAGAAGAGTGCTCAGTACTGCACAGAGGAGTCCAGAGAAGGGTGAAGCATTGACTAATTGATCTCATGGTATTGTATTTTCTTTATTATTCCCCGTCCCACTCCTCCTGTGTCCCAACTTTTTCCTTAGTTTTTGGCCATGCTGGCACTTTGAGCAGGGTTTCACAAAGCCGAGTACCATCACACCACGCCCCTCTCCTGAGTTCAAAGAGTTAAATTAGAACCTTGTAAGGTGTTGGAGGCGTTCAAGTTTTTCCCTCCAATGGGCATATACATTGCACTGATTGACATCGAACGTCATCTCCCATCATGTTGCTTGTTCACCGACCTTGGATGTCTGAGGCCATCTCTGTATTGGATTACGGCCTAAATAATTTGTTGCTCTATGCAAATGCTTCCATCTCACTGCTCAACCCCCTTTCTAGATTTTTAATAACGAAAAATATATACCGTGCTACTTGTTACCAAGTGCCTAACCCCTCTCACTGGGCTTCTCTCCCTTCAGAGGCACCAGAATAAAAAGGATGAGGAATGTATGGGATGGGTCACTGAGTCGAAGCAAATGATATTTGTTCTAATATAGCTACGTAGAGAACAAAAAAGGTGTGTGTGATACTTACACAATCGGGGACTCTATTGTGGGAAGCAGAGACTCTAAACAAGATTTGGGTGGCGTGAAGGGGTAATTAGCTAAAAAAGTGCTCCAAAAGGGTTAATGTGATCTTACTATGATAAACAGGGGAACCTCAAGTAGAGGGGTACAAGTTATTTTATCTCTTTCTTTGGTACTGGTGTGGTACTCGGTGTTTTGGTCACCGGTGTTTATCAGTGTAGGCTGCGTGCGTGTGTCCCTGTGTAGATGCTGTCCCAGCCTTGGCCAGGAAACTGAGACGGCTCTCACGATCGAATGAGTCGACACGACCACAGATTAGCTGAGAAACGAAGGCGCCCAAGCCAGGTTTATTGCGTGCGGCACAATGAGAAATGACTTACAGAGTATCTCTGGGTCAGTTTCATATTGGGGCGTTACAATGGTCTCGGCCCAATCTTTCCGTTATCCCCTAGACCGG
Source organism: Emydura macquarii macquarii (assembly GCF_026122565.2). Classification (NCBI taxonomy): domain Eukaryota; kingdom Metazoa; phylum Chordata; order Testudines; family Chelidae; genus Emydura; species Emydura macquarii. Next base: position 6,795 of record NW_027133840.1, on the reverse strand, counting down.
ACACCGGTATTCCCTCTGACAGCCTCTTTTATACACTGTTACATACACCTTCGGTCTGCCCCCTTTCACGTAGGTAGTTGCCACCCTCCTGACATAGTCTAAAACCACCTTTTTCCGTTGATTGGCTGATTTGGGCACCGCCACTCCATGTATCATTTCTACCCATAAAAGTGTCATTTCAGAGAGTTAGTATCTTAGTACCTCTTATACCCACTACATATTTTAGTAATATTTTGGCAATCTTACAACCTTGCAGAATCAGCACTTTCCTATACCAGTCTCAGTTAACTTGAGTGACCCCTTATACTTCTGTTCACTTGGCATTTCCATTTAGGCCTTAGCCTGTTTTACAGGCCTTAAGCTCTCACTTCTTAGTACAACTGGTACAACAGCTGCTGGTGTAATGTGTCCAGTTCTGGTGCCCACTATGAAAGTTGGATGTTGATACACTGAAAGGAATTCCGAGAAGATCCACAATAATGTTTAAAGATTAGAAATCCTGCCTTACAGTGACTGACTCAAAGTGCTCAATCTATTTAGTGTAAGAGAGATGGTGAAGAGGTGATGATAACATGAGCTGCCAGTGTGACTCTGTGGCCAAAAGAGCTAATGTCATCCTGAGATGATAAACAGGGGAATCTAAGGTAGAGGTAGAAGAGTTATTTTACCTCTTTCTTTTGCACTGGTGCAACTCCTGCTGGAATGATGTGTCCAGTTCTTGTCCACAATTAAAGATGGGTGTTGATACAAAGAGATGGTTAAGGGGTGACTTAACAGTCTACAAGTACCCACACAGGGAACAAATATTGAATAATGAGCTTTTCAGTCTAACATAGAAAGGTCTAACACCATCCCATGTCTGGAAGTTGAAGTAAGACAAATTCTGACTATAAATAAGGTGTACACTTTTTAAACAGAGAGAGAAATTAACCATTGAAGCAATTTACCAAGGGTCATGGCAGATTCTCCATCACCGAGAATTTGTAAAGCAACTTTGAGTGTTTCTGTATAAGCTCTGCTCTAGGAATTCGTTGCGGGCAGGTCTCTGGCCTGTGCTATACCGGATATCAGACTATCACCCTCATAGTGAAAAACTTTTTCCTAATGTCCAACTTAGACCTCCCACACTGTAATTTGAGACCATTGCTCCTTGTTCTGTCATCTGCCACCACTGAGAACAGCCTAGCTCCATCTTCCCTGAAACCCATTTTCAGGGAGCTAAAGGCTGCTATCAAATCCCCCCTCATTCTTCTCTTCTGCAGACTAAACAAGCCTAGTTCCCTCACTCTCTCCTCATAAGTCATGTGCTCCAGCCCCCTAATCATTTTTGTTCCTCTCCGCTGGATTATGTCCAATTTATCCACATCCTTTCCCTAATGAAGGGCAGATTTCATGGCTTTGTGGGGGATAAAGCAGAGGGGAAAATTCCAAGTGTCTACTAGTTAAGAATTCAGAGAGACCAATTTGGGGAGAATCAGGACTGGAAGGGATTGTTGGGGCCTCCTGCATTGCAGAGCTGTGGACCCTGTGATGGCAGAGAGGGGCAAAAGAGTCAAAGATGGAGGAGAGTGAAGAAGGGTGAGAATCAACAAACATACTGATGGCAAATAGGGCTGAGAGCATATAAGAAATCATCAGCGATGATGGTCGGGAAGTCACAGAAAGGCCAAATGACAGGGGATGTGGGCCTGGGGGATTACAGGTCATTCTGACAGACATCAGGTGATGGTTAGAGAGATGGAACTTAGCAATGGACAAGGCAGTGCTTGGTGAGGGAGTGATAAGACATTAGGTGCAAGGAACTTCTGAAACTGTGAACTTACTCAAGGCTGAGCTTAACTGAATTGGGACAAAGAACCCTTAATTAGCGAGAACACATCCTTTCCCCTCCTGTCAAGCAGGCTTAATTTCAGTGGTCCCTGGCAATCACATTCTGCAGGTGTATTTTACCACTTTGTCACGAAGCTCTTTGGTTTTGACCGCATAAATGATAGGGTTGAGCATGGGGGGCACAAGTATATAGAGGTTGACCAAGAGGATGTGAACATAGGCAGCGATGTCCTGACCGAACCTCTGTGTCAGGACGGAGAAAAGGAAGGGAGTATAAGTCGTCAACATCACACAGATGTGGGTTGTGCAGGTGTTGAGGGCTTTCTGGTGGGCTTTCTTAGAGTTGATTCTGAAGACCGCCTTTATGATCAGCCTGTAGCTTAGGCCAATGAGTATCAGATCTAGCCCAATGGTCACAAATGATATCAGCAGTCCGTAAGTCTGATTGAATCTGGTGTCCCCACATGAGATCTTCAACAGAGCCATGTGCTCGCAGTACGTGTGAAGAATAAGGCGGTTGGCACAGAATGGCAGCCTCCGCAGTACCAGTGGCACTGGCAGAAGCAAGAGAACAGCCCGTATCAAACCCACTAACCCTAGCTTAGCGATTCGTGCATTGGTGAGGATGGTGGCGTATCTCAGAGGGTCACATATGGCGACGTAGCGATCGAAGGCCATTGCCACGAGGACGGCTGATTGTGTAGCAACAGCTATGTAAAGGAAGAACATCTGTGTGAGGCATCCATCCACAGTGATTTCTTTGAAACCGAACCAAAATATGCACAGTGCCTTCGGCACGACGCTGGTCGACAGACTAATGTCTGTGAGCGCCAGCATGCAGAGCAGCAGGTACATGGGCTTGTGCAGGGTCTTCTCTTTGCTGACAACAAACAGAACCGTGAAATTTCCCAAAAGGCTGATGATATAGAACGTAGAGAAAGGGATGGAAATCCAGTTGTGGGCAGCTTCCAGCCCTGGGACGCCGTTTAGGATGAACATTGTTGGGCCGGAGGAGGTCAGGTTGAAAGACTCCATGGTGTGATCGAGTCACTGATCATGCTCAGAAATGCTCAGATGCCTATGAAGGGAGAGAAGCCCAGCGCAGGGGTTACGCACGTGATATCAAATAACATGGTAAATATTTTATAGCTCCAACAATCTAAAAACAGGGGTGAGCAGTGAGGTGACAACATTATTCCCCTCTAGTCGGCACTGGTGTGGCAACATTGGAGTTTTGTGTCCAGTTTTTTTCCTACTACAGGAAGGATGTGGAGGAATTGGAGAGAGTCCAGTGGAGGACAACAAAAATCATTAGGGGGCTAAGGAACAAGACTTATGAAGAACAGCTGAGGGAACTAGGCTTGTTTAATCTGAAGAAGAGAAGTATGAGGGGAGATTTGAAAGCAGCCTTCAACTACCTGAAGGGGGGTTCCAGGGAGGATGGAGCTAGGCTATTTTCAGAGACAGCAGATAAAAGAACTAAGAGGAGTGGTATCAAGTTTCAGTGGGGCGGGTCTAGGTTGGATATTAGGAAAATCTTTTTTACAAGGAGGGTGCTGAAGCACTGGAATGGGTTACCTAGGGAGGTAATTGAATGTCCATCCCTAGAGCTTTTTAAGGTGCAGCTTGACAAAGCCCTGGCTGGGATGATTTACTTGGGGTTTGTCCTGCTTTGAGCTGAGGCCTGGACAAGATGACCTCCTGAGGTCTCTTTCAGACCCAGTGTTTGATGATTTCCACATGGCACCAAATTAGTTAGACCATAGTCCAGTCCAGAGGTGTTCTGAGATGAGCTTACTGAGCCGCATGAACGAGGAGCATGTTGTGAGCATGATGAGAGATGATGTTCGATGTCAATCAGTGCAACGTATATGCCTACTGGAGGGAATAACTTGAACTGATCAAACAACTAACAAAGTTCTAATTGAACTTTATGAACTCAGGGCAGGAACCTGGTGTAATGGGTTACAGGTCTGTGAAACCCTGCTCAGAGTGCAAGCATTGACAAAAACTAAGCAAAACATAGGGACACAGAAGCGGTGGGATGGGGAATAATACCAAAAATACAAAGCCATGAGATCAATCGGTCAATGCTTCTCCCTCCTCTGGACTTCTCTGTGTAGTGCTGAGCACCCTTCTGAAACAGGATATTGCAGAACAAGAGGGGTTCAGGGAAGGGCAATGAGAATGATCAAGTTCCCCGGGAAACTCTGTTAGGGAAGGAGGTTGAAAAACTGGGATTGTTACTTTAGAAAAATGAGAAATAAGAGGGGATTTGAGAAGAGTCTATAAAATACGGACTGGTAGAGAGTATATGAGGAATGTGTTCTCCCTGTCTCATAACAGAAGGTCAAGAGGACATTCAATTAAACTGAAACATAGGAAATTGAAAACTGATTATAAAAATAATGTTTTCTTCACTCAGTGCATAATTAGATTGAGAAACTCATTGCCACAAGATGAAGTTGAGGCCAGGAGCTAAGGAAGAATCAGAAAGCTTTTTTTGACAATCACATGCATAGTAAGAATCTTCTTTACAATACTTACAGCTAAATACATAACTTGGAAAAACTATACACCTGTGTGTTTCGGGGCACAAGCAAATCTCTGGATGCTGGGCATTAAAGTGACACCCTCATGACGGACAGGTTATCCCCCCAACACATTCTTTGGCAGCCTCTCGATTGTGGCTATCAGAGAGAGGACATTTGACTAGATGAACTATAGATTTGATCTACAATGCAATTCCTCCTTTTCCTCCCCATGGAAATACAGATTATCATGACAGGCTGGAACTTTGTGCTCTGTTACTGCCCTTGTTTCTTTTGGTGAGACACATTCTTGAAGGCATTCTGCTTTCTCTGAGACATAACAAGTACAGTGGTTTCCTTATTCTGCCTTGTTAAGAGGCAAGGGTAAGCACAGACACCCGTCGGAAATCCAGCTGCTTCCCCTTCTCATGAATAAATACTGATAATGTTTGCATTTCTTAAAAAAATTGGGGGATCATAAACAATGAATAGGATGGGTCACTGATTCACAGTGATCCGGACTTGTGGGTGAACTGGTCGAAGGAAACGATATGTGTTCTAATATAGCTTCGTAGAGAACAAAAAAGGTAGGTGATACTTACACCATCGGGGACTCTATTGTGCGAAGCAGAGACTCTGAACAAGAATTGGGAGGCGTGAAGGGGAAATTAGCTAAACATGAGCTCCCTGTGTGACCCTGTGGCCAAAAGGGTTAACGTGATCTTGGCATGATAAACAGGGCATTCTCAAGTAGAGGGAGAAAAGTTATTTTTCCTCATTCTTTGGCACTGGTGCAACTGTTCTGGTGCCCACAATTACACTGAAGAGGAATCAGAGAAGATTCACAAGAATGTTTAACGATTAGAAATCCTGCCTTGCAGTGATAGACTCAAAGAGCTCAATCTGTTTAGTTTAAGAGAAATGGTTAAGGGTTGATAAAAGCAGTCTACAAATACCCACTTAAGGAACAAATATTGAATAGTGGGCTTTTCAGGCTAGCATAGAAAGGTCTAACACCATCCAGTACCTGGAAGGTGAAGTTAGACAAACAGTGGCTATAAATAAGGTGTACACTTTTTAAACAGAAAGAGTAATTAACCCTTGGAGCGATTCACCATCAGGCATGGCAGATTCTCCATGTCTGAGAATTTCTAAAGCAAGTTTGAATGTTTTTGTATAAGCTCTGCTCTAGGAATTCCTTGGGGGCAGGTCTCTGGTCCGTGCTATACACCAGATCAGAGTGGATGGCCAAATGGTTCCTTCTGTTCTGGGGCTCTGTGAACACCTTCCTACAGCATATACAGGAGTCAGCTGGAGGCATTTTGCCTGAATACTGGTGCCTGAGCCTAACTGAAGGCATTTTTTTTTACTGATGACAGTGTTGAGTTTATCGCCAGCGGGAAAAAGTCACATGTGACTTTGAAGCTTTGAAAACGACACTCTAGGTGTGTTTTTCACAGGTGTAAGGCTTCCCATTAGACACGGTATGGATGAAATTTTCAGACGAGAAAAATGCTCATGTGACCCCATAAATTCTCCACCCTCAGGGATGTATGTGCAACTGTCCCCATGAATAGCTAGCAGAGCTGGCTAACAAATGATCCCAGAGAGTCCCTGGTTTAGCGTCTGTGTCCCAGTGGCTCACTGTGTCAGCCACTGGCCAGTGTCTCGCCTGCAAATGGCAGCTGTATTTACCTAACACTGACATGACCCAGAATTTCCAGCTCTCATTATATACTGTGCACACTTCTCAGCTTGCTCGTTGTTTCTGTGGAGCAATCTCTGCAGCCCCACGCAGTGTGTGTAGGAGCAACGAGAGCAGCAGCACAGCACAGTTACCTTGGCATCTTTTACTTGTGACATTCCTCACTGGAGAGATACCATCACTTTTGTCCGTGTAGCAAAGAGAGCAGGTGGGACAGGAGCACCTCTCCCCTGCAGAGGAAGAGTTGTGGGGACCTTGGGGCAGCTTGGAGGTTGTGGGAGCCACGGGTAACTTTGAAGCATAGAGAAAACGCTGGCGCCCAGAGTGTGGGAATCAAAGCAGCCTGGGATGGGGAAGGAGATTATAGACAGGCTGTCAGATCCGATGGGAGAGAGAACCAGCTGAGGAGCAAAGATCAGTGGTTCTTTCCACTGGGGAAACTGTGGAAACGAAACTGAAGGTGCATATTTAACATTCAACAACCACTTAAAAATGGAAATAAAATGAGTAAAAGTTGTGACACCCAGATTGCAATTCTCTGGTTCACCAGGGGAAACAGGCCCTGACAGCAGGACAGAGACACTCGGGGCCAGAAAAGCTCCCAGCACTGGCCTTGGACCGACAATCAGAAAGAAACATTGAATTTCAGCAGTCGCCTTCCTGTCCATGTACCCCCCACTCTCCATCCCCCACATCCTCCAGTGCTACCACACAATGATCCCACTCACC
>NW_027133839.1:0-13030 GCF_026122565.2 Emydura macquarii macquarii | reverse complement strand
GAGTTGCAGCTTGGAAGGATCGTAAAGGGTAATAAAAAGAATTTCTACAGTATGTTCGCAACTAGAAGAAGGTCAGGGAAGTGTGGGTCCCTTACTGAATGGGGGAAGCAGCCTAGTGACAGATGATGTGGAAGAAGCTGACGTATTCAATGCTTTTTTTGCCTCTGTCTTCACAGACAAGGTCAGCTCCCAGACTGCTATACTGGGCAGCACAGAATGGGGAGGAGGTGAGCAGCCCGCAGTGCTGAAAGAACAGGTTCTTAGGAAAAACTTTTTTACTAAGAGCGTGGTGAAGCACTGGAATGGGTTACCTAGGGAGGTGGTGGAATCTCCATCTTTGGAGGTGTTTTAGGCCAGTTTCATAAAGCTCTGGCTGGGATGGTTTAGTTGGGGTTGGCCATGCTTTGAGCAGGGGGTTGGACCAGATGACCTCCTGCAGTCCCTCCCAACCCTAATCTATTATTCTATGATTTTTACTTAGAAGGGATTTTCCTTCTTGTAGTTGTAAGAAGAAATCAGCATCCTCATCTGCTGAGGAGTTCCCTCCAAGAACCAGGGTATGGGCAGGGTATCCAGTTAGGAGAGGCAGGGCGTGGCTGCAGGGAATTGAGTTAGGAATGCAGGTAGCAGCGTCTGTGAGAAGCTGGAGAACTGTGAGGTGAATTGCCACCAAGGTACAAAGGTATCAGCTGTAAAGAGGAGAGTAGACATCTGTTCAGAGTGCTGGGCAGGACCCGTATAGACTTAGTCATGGTGTGTAATGGAACCAGTGACCCTGAACACTGTGAGAGAGAGTCCCGGAAACTATTTGTACATTATTAAGAAGAAGGTTTCAATCCACAGCTTCTTTGGTAGGTTTCTCTGTAAGGATCCCAGTACCAGCCAGTGAAGAAGCACTATGGAGACTCAGTGCATGGATGAGAAGATGGGGCACAGAGGGGAGCTGCACCTTCATTAAGCAGTAGGGGTCCCTTTGGTGAGGGGAGAAGCAGATGAACACAATGGCCTCTTTGGGTCTTATAAATCCATGGATCTATGACTCAGATCCAGAAGACGGGCTCCATTGAGCCACAAGGGAGCCAGACTGGCTGGCAATTAATATCAAGTTTTCCAGTGAATTATTTTTTCCACAGGGCCCTGCCACTGTCTGTGGCCAGGATGAATGAATGGGGGAAGTGCAATGTCAGGCTGTTGCCTGTACGACCCCTGCTTCATTCACTTTAGAAGCTGGAAAGCCATTAGAGTATGAGCAGGGGAGTGCAGGAAGAACCAGGACGATCTTGCTAAGAGCAGTGTCCGTCATGCACTAGAACTCAGCTCTATTCCTGCCTCTGCCGCAGACGTCACAGGTGATGCTGAGCAGGTCTCTTCAACCAATATTTATGGGGTCTGATTTTCAGAAGCACTGAGCACTCACAACTGCAGCCAGAGTGCAGGCCAGATGTGGCTGCTCAGCTATTCTGCAGTAAGGCAGTGAGGGCTGGTGGAACCAGCACAGGGCTGCGAGTCCAAATATTCAGTTTTCTCCTGGTTGCACTGCTGACTGCACACCTGGGGCCCTTGGGCAAGTCACTTTGTTTCTCTCCCTGTGTCACCATCTGTCAGATGGAACTAATAATACTTCCCCACCTACGTCCCTGGAGTTTTGTGAGGATTTCTTAATGTCTGGACAGTCCTTTCAACACAAAAAGCTCCACAGAAATGGTGCGTGCTCTGAAGAGACAGGCCCTGAGGGTCTCAGGTTGGAGCCCAATTACCCGAAATGAGTAGCCAGTTTGGAATTTTGGCTTTAATTGTGGATAGTAAAATTTTAAAAAGCAACTGTAGGAGAGTAAAGAGTTAAAAGCTGGACAAATGGTCAGGCCTAAGCTACAGGGAATGGAGTCATGGTGCAGGCAAACCTTGTTTCTGCTAATTGGTGTGAATTCTAGTTAGAGTCTGTTATCTCTCTTCTTTTCCTCCCTCCTGGCCACCTGCGCAGGGGATGAGACTATCGCCACTCCTGTGCAAGGTCTTTGGTGGAGGAAAGCATTATCTTCCTCCCCCCCCCCCCATCCCAGCATGCCTTTACCTCAAAGAATGTTAGTGTAAAATGTATAGGTTTTAAGGTGATGTGCCTGACCTTTGTACGGTAATCCTGTAAACAACAAACAGGGGCGGGTATAATTATATTCATTATGTAGTTGTTAATATTCATTTTATAGGTGTCAATGTAACCAAATAAGGGTTTATGGGGAGTTGCTGGAAATGTACACATTTACAGACTGTTATGGATAAAATAATTGTAAAGTAACTCCTTCATCGTTCACTTGCGTTGTCGAGCTGGAACGAGCAGGCAATAAAGGGTTCCGTCTCCCCAATCCACCCCCGGGACAACCTGTTTGGTGATTTCTAACAGCAATTAAATGATGTGGGAGCCAAGTGCCATTTTCAGACTTAAGCAACACAAGGGTGAAATCTCCATGGTTCTTGGGCCCCTACATTACTAGGAAAATATGAGATTTAAGTCCCTAAATCACAGGCACATTTGAAAATGTTATTCTTGGGCTTCTAAGTGCCTAAATCACTTTTGAAATGGGCATCATAATAGTCTGCTATCTCTCCCAAGGGTGTTAGAGCAGGTTGACAACCCAAATATTTTCCTGTGAAGTATTTCCAATGCAGTATTTCAGCTTTTAAACAGATCCAATATATTGGCATGTGGAAACAGAATGAGAAGTTTTCTTTAGATGCTGATTAAAATGTTGATTCACTTCAACTTTTGGAAAATGAAATAAATCAATTTTCCTTTTCAGTTTTTGGGTTTACAGGTTTTCTTTTTCCTCCCCCTTTCTCATTTTCATGGTTTTTTAATTTTAAAAAGCTAGAAAAAGGTTTTTAAAAAACTGTAAGAAAGCAGGAGATTTTTTTTTTCAGTGGGAAAGGTGTGAGAAAAGTAAAAAAAATAGTAAGAGAAAGCAGGACTTTCCCTGCTACCAAAATAGCCTCAGGACCTCATGTGAGAGAAGGGAAATGGTTGTTTTCAGCAGTTTATAATTCAGCCAAACCTGGAAGGAATTTCACTGCGCTAGGGAAAGGCACTTTCCTGGCCCCAGCACTGACCTCTTGCCGAATTGCAAAGGCCTGCTGCAGACAATGAGAGCATGAGAACTTGTCAAGAAGGTGCTGAGAATATTTTATAACAGGAAATGTGAAGCAACCTCTGTATTGGCGATTGCTACTAGCTCCCTCTCTAATTATTAGTTCTGCCCCTGCTCCACTGCCCTGTGTAAGGACTTAGTTGCTGTCCTTTTTACTGGAGAATCCAGGGCTTTCCCGGGTCACAACTATTCTTTTGTGATAATATTATTTACTTTTATTTTATTTTTAATATATTTACTGTTGTTATTTAATAACTAGCTCCCCTTCTCCTTCCTGTGCCCTGAGGTCCCCCTGCTCTAGGGGGCAGTGTCACACACTGAGGGGCAGGTGTCATTAATCCAGAATTTCTCCTGCACTTACCTGAGCAATTCACACCGGCGTCATTGTCGTGTGAGCACTGAGAGGCCCCCAGGGCAGTAACAGGGCAATACCCCAAATGGGCTTCAGTCCCTTTACAGTGAAATGTGTCTGTCCAGACAGAGCCAGTTCCCTTCCCAAAATACCCTCCTCCCGGAGCCGATACAGCGAATCCACAGTCGAGCTGATGACAGAGAACGTTGGCGTCTGGTAAATCCCAGCGTGAGTCACAGACGGTTCCCCAGGTACCAAGGACCTGGATTTCCACCCTCCCTGAGCACGCTGAGCTGCCGTTCACCAGCCGGAACCCTGTGTGTCCTGGGGAGAAGGGAGAAGGGGTTTAGAGAGAGAGATTTGGAGCTATTTTATACCAAATCGTTAAAGAAAGGGAAGTCAGGGGGGATTTGATCCATTTCTAGTTACCTTGCATCATTTGGGTTTTACCACAAACTGATGCCAACCATATTATCCTAGTCACTACACAGTGAGATCATTTATTTTTCTGCATCCTAATCTAGAATACACATCACTGGGGGTTTAAAGACTTTGCACTGAATTCTTACTTGAGCATATGGCTCCAGCATCATTTGCATGTGAGCATGTCTGACTGATCAATATCCTGGGACAGTACGCAATGTGTGACTCATTCCCCTCACACTGGAGTTTTTCAGTCCAGATCGGTCCATGTCCTTCTCCAAAGTGAGCTCCTCCTGGGATAGCTAGAGCTGTTCCACACTGTAGTGCATTACAGATAACGCTGGCAGCTTTGAGATCAAAGTGGTCATCACAGACAGTGGTCCATGTTTCTGCATCTGTTATCTCCACACGTCCTGAGCAGCCATTATGCCCTCCAACCAGCTGGGTTTTAATGTGTCCTAGAGAGTCAAAGAAGGCAAGAATTTACCTAGGGATTTAGATGCCTAGGGATTTAGATGCTCCACTGCCATAGAACTTTGGCTAAAGCTCATCCTGGTTCAGTGGCAAAGTGTAGGCAGCAATTAGAAACAAAACAGCAATATCTAACAAATGGAAAACCGTAGAACTAGAGAGCAATCAATATACATTAGAAGATATGACGTGTAGAAAATTTATAAGGGAAGCTAACAACATCAGGGAAAAATTCATGGGTGACAGGGCTAAGGAGAATCAGAAGGAGTTTTTAAAGCATATTAGGAACAAACAAAACATCCCAACACTGTTGTAATTCCATTACAAATGAAGATGGTACAATTATTAATAATGATGCAGAAAAGGCAGAAGTATTCAATAAACATTTCTGGTTTTAGATAGAAGCAGGTTGTGTTATCATATCATGTAAAGAGGATGAACTACTCTTCACTCTATTGGTAACTAAGGAGGAAGTTAAACAGCATTTACTAGGTATGAACAATTTTTAAATCAGCCGGCCTGAATAGCTTATAAAATTATGGTATAATAAAAAAGCAGGGTTGGAAGAACTTCAAGAGATCATCTAGGCCATCTCCGTTCACGAACACAAACTTAAGTATACTTAGGCCATTCTTGACTGAAGTTTGTCTCATCCATTCTTCAAAACAGCCAGTGACAGGAATTCCACAACCTCCCTTGGTAATCTGTTCCTAACTACCCTTACAGTTCGAAAGTTCTTCCTAATATCTGACCTGAATCTCCCTTGATGCAATCTAAGCAGATTACTTCTTGTCCTACCACAGTGGACATGGAGTACAATTGATCACTGACCTCTTTATAACAACCTTTTATATATTTGGAGATTGTTATTGGTCCCCCTCAGTCTTCTCTTCTCTAGACTAAGCATGCCCAGTTCTTTCAACATTTCCTCTTTGGTGATGTTTTCTATACCACTTAACCTTTTTTTTTGCTCTCCTCTGGACATCCTCTAATTTGTCCATCATTCTTAAAGTGTGATGCCCAAAACTGGATATGGTACTTCAGCTGAGACCTCACCAGTGCTGTGTGGAGTAGGACAATTACCTCCTGTATCTTACATTTGACATTCCTGTTAATACAACCCAGAATGACATTTGTTTTTTTCACAGCTCCATCATATTTTTTCAATTTGTGATCCACTGTTACACCCAGATCATTTTCTGCAGTACCGTGGCTTAGCCAATTTTCCCCATTTTATTTTTGTGTATTTGATTTTTCCTTCCTAAGTCTAGTATTTTGCACTTGTCTCCATTGAATTTTAACGTATTGATTTCAGACCAATTCTCCAATTTACCAGGGGGATTTTGAGTTCTAATCCTGTCTTCCAAAGAGCTTGCAACTCCTCCCATCTTGGTGTAATCCAGACATTTCGTGAATGTATTCTCTGCTCCATCATCCAAGTCAGTAATGAAAATATTGAGTAGTGCCAGCCCCAAACCAGTGGTAATATTTATTTATCCACAGGAACATACTGATCAGAAAGAAAAGGGTTAAAGCAACTAAAGGGCTACAAGTCTATGTTTTACTAAAGCTCAGCATTGCCCTTGAAACCTGGGCTGGCCCAAACTATCCCACGTACCCCCGCTTCTGAGGACAGGTTTCAGTCTCTTTCACTGCAGACTGTGCTGCTTCCTCTCTGTTAATCAGGGCTCCCCTTTTAACAGTTCCTAAGCTCTCTGTTGAAGATTTCCCTCCTGAGGGCTCCTGTGATGGGGTATCTACCCCACACAGGTGTAAAATGGGTTAATCTCACATGTGAGCAATAGAGGTGAGTCCTCCAAGCAGCTAGAGAGGCTGCACTGGGTTCAGCCATTCAGGAAAGGGCTAGAGGGAGCAACCAATCAGGGCCCAGTAGGTTCACCTAAAAGCAGCTGCTGGGCCAGAGTTGGTCAGAGTTGCCTGGAACTCAAGATGGGAGGACTGGGTTCCTGGCAGGTGGATGGAAGCTAGCACCATAGACAAAGCAGTTACTGGCAGGGACCAGGGGAGCAAATGGGAGCTGCTGGTTGGCTGCTAGGATTGACATGCTGAGGCCCTGAGGTAAGGGTGAAGAAGATGCTGAGGCCACAGGGAAGTGGCCTAGGGAAATATACTGAGCAGTTGGAGGGGAGGCAGCATGTGGCTGCCATCTACAGGGTCCCTGGGCCGGACCCAGGGTAGTGGGTGGGCCCAGATTCCCCCCATTTGCCATTGAGGGAAGTGGCTAGATGAATGGACTGCAAATACCGAACTCCAGGATGGGGAAACACTGATGGTGACATGGCTGGAGGGCCGAGTCATGAAGAGGACGTGGCTGTTCCTGGAGAGGCTGCCAGTGGATGAAGAAGCAGAGTGACTTTGTGCAATTCACGGATGGGGGATGTCATCCTTGAGCTAATCCCCAACAGTGACCAGGAGGAGGCTTCAGTCCAGTGGTGAGTGCTGTGCCCCAAGACAGGTCCCTCCCCTCTCCCAGTCTATGGAGAGGGTTGTGTCCAATGGCAAAAGATAAATGGACTTGACACCTGTATTTTCAGACATGCATCAGTCACTAGGTTATCTGAAGGCATTGTCTGCTTTCCCAGGACAAGGGAGAGCTCCAGCAGGAGTTACCCTTTGAACACCGGTAGGAAATGGCAAAAGAGCAATCAAAGAAATAGAGGTATACGTGACATTCATAAAAATGCAGGGGTCATAGGAGACAAACAACTGAGCATGAGCTCGCACTGTGATGTTGTAGCTCATGTGGTCCTGGGATGGATACACATGGTGTATTCAACATGAAATTTGCTCCCAGGAACCCCAGCAGATGCTGAGTGAATCTGACATTCTCGTCAGCTTCACCACTGCTAACAGTAAGGCAGGAATGTCTATTTCTCACAGTCCGTGCTGGGGCTTCCAGTGTCTGTTGTGATGGGGCAGCCCTGCCATGTGGAACACCCTGGGCTGGGGAATCCTGGCCCACCTGGGAACGTGGAAGCCCATCCCTGGACCTCCTGGCTCTCGAAGCTGGAGCTGGGAGCCGAGACCTGGGTAAAGCTGGGACTCCCAGTGGTTTCAGGTGCCGGTCTGCATGGCAGGGCTGCCCCAAAGCTGTGTATCCTAGAGACCAGGGTCTCTGGTCTCAGGGCAGTGCTCACCATGGGGATGCCCCAGAGACATGATCTCTGGAAGACTGAGATACGCAGCTCCAGGGTACTTTGTATGGCAGGACTGACTGTTTTCTGCCAGGCAAGTTGGATGGGAACCATGCAGGTTTCTGCCACAACCCTGCCTTTGGTTTGAGGAAAGTTCACTGAATCTGATTCTCTTTCATGAGAAAGTTTGGGTTCAACAAACTAACATTTTCCATTGAAACTCTGTTTCATCGGATAATTTCTGCCGAGCTCTAGTAGGTAGGTGATTTTACTACTTTGTACAGCATTGGTGAAATTGATACTGCATCCAGTGATCATGTCCACATTTTAAGAGGGATGTAAAATTGGAAAGGGTGCAGAGAAGAGCCACAAAAATAATTTGAGGTCTTGAAAATGAGCCTTGCAATGAGAGATTTCAGGAGCTCAGTCTGTTTAGTTGACCAAAAAGAAGGCCAAGAACTGATTGGATTATACGTGTAAGTGCTTTTGAAGAGATAAAACACTGTGCAATAAAGACCTCCTTGATCTAGTGGAGAAAGGTAGAACAAGAACCAATGGTTGGAAGTTGAAGCCAGATAAATTCATATTAGAAGTTAGGAATACATGTTTCATAATGAGGGTGATTGACCATTGGAACAAACTACCGGTAGAAGGGAAGCAGAAGATTCCCCACTTCCTGAAGTATCAGATCAAGACTCGATGCTTTTCTGGAAGATATGTTTAGCCAAATACAAGTAAAAAAGATTCAGAACAGGAGTAACTAGATTAAATTCTATAGTCTGTGTTATCCAGGAGGTCAGTTTAGATGAACTAATGCTTTCTTCTGGCCACAAAATCTACAAAGCAATGAATCTGAAAGAAAGTTAAGTTTGCAAAGTCAAGGACTCAAACATTCAGAATGCTAAACTTGCACTTGTCTGTGAAACCTTAATAAGTCCATCTTGTGACTATGCGTGATGATACTGTTACATGATAATTATATGATCATATACTGTTTTTCCACAGGACTCCTGCCTCCTTCAGTGCCCACAACACGTGGTACTCACTGAATGGGAAGATGGTCAAAAGTTCTCTTTATGCTCATTGATCAATATGTGGCCCCAGCCTTGATGTACTGCACGGCATCCAAACCCTACTCCAAATACTGAATTATTAATTTCATCATGGGGTCTTCTATGATGCTCATTTCTGTACTACCTAAATGCTTCAGAAACATTAATTAATTTCTATTCACAACACCTCTGGGAGGTAGAGAACTTTTATTATCTCCATTTTACACATGGGGAACCAAAGTCGAGAGACATTATGGCCAAAATAATCAAAAACGTGCACTAATTTTGGGTGCCCAACTTGAAACACTCAGGTCCTGGTTTTTCAGAGTACTTAGTCTGGTGCACCACAGTTCCCACTGACTTCAGTTTACAGCAGCGAGTGCTCAGCACTTCTGCAAATCAGACCCTACAGTCTCAAGTCTGCCACCCATACAATGAGGAACAATTATGAAACATTTGGTTTCAGTGACTTGCCAAGCATCACTTAGCAGCTCTGTGGCAGAGGCAGGGATAGACTCCAATTCCCCGGGGCAGCATTCAACTGTCTGAACAATGAGACCCTCCTTTCTCTGCCTGCAAGCTGCTGCCTCATACACTGAACACTTTACAGTTTCTGCAACAAATGAGGCAGGGGTCCTACAGACAACGGCTTGCTTCATTCCACAACCCTAATTAAGAGCACTGACTATCCTGGGCCCTGAAAGAGCCAGGGCTCCTGTGAAGAAAATAGCATGTCAGAATGTAATGATAGACTCTATGTCAATGTGTATGTACAAGTGGGCCAGAATAAATTTGCAAAGACAACTTTAATTCTGCCATTTTCTTATATTTTAAGGTTCAAACGGAATGTTCCTATCAGTAACTTTTGTGCTTAATTTCCTAGGTTTTTAAAAAAAGGAAACAGAAAAAACAGATCTTCCAAGATGTGGAATCATATTGACATGCACATGGCTCACCAGTAGGGTTGGACCTTTAGATCCACCACACAAACCTCTGCCACCACGGGTAATAGAGTAACTGACAGCAGTAGCAGGTTGTCATCCTCTTTGTGGACCAGCACTAGAGGGGGATCAGAAGATTTTGTCGGGGGAGGTGGGGTTTGACAAATATTTGCTGACAGCAGGGGAATGGCAAAACTCAGGGATCCTGGGTTCCATTCCAGGCACTGGAGAGGTGCGTGCTCTAGTGGTGACAAGCCCTTCTTTCCTTGTTTCCCCACATCTAGTCCCTTCTGACCTCTCCACTCCAACCTGTCCCTGTCCTAGTCCTGTCTCTTCCCCATCTCTTGCTCTGTGTCTCAGTCCCGTTTTCCTTGTCACCCAGTTCTGTCTCCACTCCTTAAGCTTCTCATGTCCAGTCTCTGTCTTCTTGTCAAACCAGTCCTAGACTTCACCTCTGGCTTTCCCAGCCAGATCCAAGTTTACCCCTGTTCTCTGTGCTGCCGCTGCCCTCTGGGACCCTCATCTGATCCGTTTCCTCCCTCATCCTTCCCTTAGGTGGTCCCATCTGCCTCCAGTCCCAGTTTCACTCCCTTGATGCCTCACCAAATCTCAGGGCTTCTCTACACACACACTTTGTTTGTGGCAAACACCGGGATGTAAACTTAAAATAAATTGCCTTCTATGATGAGATGACAGCCTCTGTGGATGTGGGAAAAGCAGTGGATGTGATATATCTTGACTTTAGTGAAGCTTTGAAACGGTCTCCCACAAAATTCTTGCCAACAAGTTAAAGAAATATGGTTGGATCAATGGACTGTAAGGTGGATAGAAAGCTGGCTAGATCACTGAGCTCAATTGGTAGTGAAAAGTGGCTTAATGTCTGGTTGGCAGCAGGTAACAAGCGGAGGGCTCCAGAGGTCAGTGCTGGGTCCGGTTCTGTTAAACATCTTCATTAATGATCTGGAGGATGGGATGGATTGCACCCTCAGCAAGTTTACGGATGACACAGTGAGGGGAGTAGTAGATATGCTGGAAGGTAGGAATAGGATAAAGAGTGACCTTGACAAATTGGAGGATTTGGCCAAAAGAAATTTGAGGTTCAGCAAGGACAAGAGCAGAATCCTACATTTAGGATGGAAGAATCCCATCCACTTATAAAGAGTGGGAACCAACAGGCTAGGCAGCAGTTTTGCAGAAAAGGACATGGGGGTTACAGTGGACAAGAAGCTGGATATGAGTCAGGACTGTGCCTTTATTGCCAAGAAGACAAATGGCAAAAGGGGCTGTATTAGTAGGAGCATTGCCAACAGATGGAGGGAAGTGATTATTCTCCTCTATTCAGACACTGGTGAGTCCACATTTGGAGTATTCTGTCCAGTTTTGGGCCCTTCACTAGAGGAAGGATGTGGAAAAATTGGAGAGAGTCCAGCGGAGGGCAACAAAAATCATTAGGGGACTGGAGGACGAGACTTATGAGGTGAGGCTGAGGGAACTAGGCTTCTTTAGTCTGCAAAAGAGAAGAGTGAGGGGGGATTTGATAGCAGCCTTTAACTACCTGAAAGGGGGTTCCAGGGAGGATGGAACTAGGCTTTTCTCACTGGTAGTAGATGAAACAACAAGGAGCAATGGCCTCAAGTTGCAGTGGAGGAGGTCTAGGTCGGATATTAGGAAAAATATTTTCAATAGGAGGGAGGTGAAGCACTGGAATGGGTTACCTAGGGAGGTGATGGAATTTCCATCCTTAGAGGTCTTTTAGGCCTGGCTTGACAAAGCCCTGGATGGGATGATTTAGTTGGATTGGCCCTGCTTTGAACAGGGGATTGGACTAAATGACCTACTGAGATACCTTCCAACCCTAATATTATATGATTCGATGATACTATGCTACGCCAGATCTACTAGGTACCACAGATTTTGTAATTTTTTATTGCTGCTTGGTCCAAAATGTTAAAAATAACAATACGGATGGGGGTGCTCTCTGCTAACTCTAATTCTGGGGAAGCCGAGGATCAACCCATTTTCTGCTCATCCTACGAGGCTGGGAATGGGGCTCCATAAATGCCTTACCCCTGTGCATCTCCCCAGCTACTCTGTCCAGGTGTCTGGGTCTGGATTTTAGTCTAAGGGTAAACATTTCAGAAGTGCCTCAGTGATTTAGGAGCCTAAGTTTCATTTTCATACGTGACTGAGGGCCAGATTTTAAAGGACACTCAGACAGCACAGACCAGCACAGACAGGCAGCTACTGGGATTTTCCAGATCTCCTGGGAGTTTGTCACCAGGTACCTTTGAAAATCCCTCTGGGCATCTATCTACGTCTTTAGACTCATAGACGGTAAGGTCAGAAGGGACCAATATGATCATCTAATCTGACCTCCTGCACAACACAGGCCACAGAACCTCACCCACCCACTCCTGTAATAAACCTTTAACCTATGCCTGAGTTATTAAAATCCTCAAATCATGGTTTAAAGACTTTAAGGTACAGAGAATCCACCAGCAAGTGAGCTGTGCCCCATGCTACAGAGGAAGGCGAAAAATCCCCAAAGCCTTTGCTAATCTGCCCTGGGAGAAAATTCCTTTCTGACCCCAAATATGGTGATCAGTAAAACCCTGAGAATGTGGGCGAGATTCACCAGCCAGGCACCCAAGAAAGAATTCTCTGCAATAACTCAGAACCCACCCCACTAAACGTCCCATCACAGGCCATTGGCATATCTAGCACCAGTGGTCAAAGATCAGTCAATTGCCAAACTAGGCTGTCCCATCACTCCATCCCCGCTGTAAATTTATCAATGAAAATCAATATCAATATCAATACATTTATGAATGAACAACTGCCAGGCGCTGCCTGCTGTCTCGGGAGGGACTCGCAGAGCACCAATAGCAATGAACAGGTCACCAGTGTGAGACGTGCTCACCTCTCATAGTGACTGCAGGGCTGTGTGCTCACAGAGGGCTTGGTTCCCATAGCGCTGTGAGGCAGCAGCTGCAGCAGTGTGAAGATGGTGTGAAGGGGCCTCACACAACAGCACCAGTGACCTGCCCCCACTACACCTCTGAGGTGATTGTTGCCTGTGTGCGGTAGGTGTAACTGCAGCTAGGGCGGCTGGGCTGGTGAGAGAAGAAGCAAAGCTGGCAAAGCAGCTGAGCTGATACTGACCGGTAAAGTGGGGCCTTTCTACATCCAGCCAGTGCTGGTCAGGGGGTGGGAGGGTCGTTGTGCAGGACAGTGTGTGTGAGCATTGCCCTAGCACAGACTCTGGACAATTCCCAGCAGCCGTGTCTGGGAGCAGCGCTCTCAGCTGCGGTGCTGAAGTGGGAATTCTGTGCGATATTGTAATGAGGGGCAGGCAGGGCAGTGACTTACCTGACTGAGCATTGCCACCCGCTCAGTGCCAAAAGGTTAACACGCTCTATGGGAGCAGAGCCGAAGACATGTCACTGAACAGTCTGGGGTGGGACGAATGGGTCGTTACAGGACTGGGTGCAGCCCA
>NW_027133838.1:0-1274 GCF_026122565.2 Emydura macquarii macquarii | reverse complement strand
TAGATGGTTCTGAAAATTTTAATATGGGGGCCCCTCACCAAAAGATCTTGAAGGCCTAGTTGATAAGGCAGAGAAAGGGAGGGAGGGGAACAGTCACCAAGAGGAAATGACTGGCCCAAGGTCAGCATGGCAGGTCACTGGCAGGAACAAGAACAGAGCCCAAGTGTCCTGGCCACCACTGCACCGCACAGCACAGAGTAAACAATGCAACACAGCGGTAATGGAGGGATGAGACTGGCCCATTGTCACACGCAGGCAGAAGTGCAGCTGGGATTTGGTGCCGTAAATCAGTTGGGAAGCAAACAGCAGTCGTCTAGGCACAGAGCTGGGGGAGAAAAGCTGCCACTTCCCATGCTGGAGGAGTCCACCTCATGTTGCCCTGCAGCGTGGGAATCAGGCGGTGCTGGCGTTTTAGTCTATCAGCTTCATGGCCAAGCTGTGAGGTTGGTGATGGTCACGATGGAAGGCCCTTCTTTGTGAGGATTGTTGGATTTGGATTTTACTTTGTTCCATCCTTCACTCTGCATTTGAACAAGCCACTCCTTGAGATGCAGCCTCAGATGAGGTCAAGTAACAAAGCTCCAGTGATTTTAAAGTAGCCGATCCAATGTACACCAGTGTGATAACACGCTTGATTGATTGTCAACGTGAGGAGCACTGACAACACCTAGTCGTAAACAACGAGTGCTTTGCACCTTTGACATTCATACAATCAGATCTCAGGGAAAGGGGAATCCGAGCCATTCCCTTTGTAGCTCTAATCCTAACCATCGCCTGTCTCATTCCTCCACAGCCATCACACACATGGACTGAGGAAAAAAAAATGTCCAACCAAACCACCATGACTGAGTTCTTTCTCCTGGGATTCTCCGATGTTCGGGAGCTGCAAATTTTGCACTTTGTGGTGTTTCTAGTGCTTTACCTGGCATCCTTGGTGGGGAACCTTCTCATAGTCACAGCCATAGCCCTCGACCATCGTCTTCACACCCCCATGTACTTCTTCTTGATGAATCTGTCGATCCTAGACCTTGGCTCCGTCTTCGTCACCATCCCCAAATCCATGGTCAATTCCCCTCATGAACACCCAGGTCCATTTCTTACTCCGGATGTGTCGCCCAAGTATTTTTTTTCTTCTTCTTGTTTCAGCAAATTTTGCCTTATTGACCATCATGGCGTACGACCGATACGTCGCCATCTGCCAACCACTGCACTATGAGATGGTGATGAACAGGGGAGCTTGTGTCCAAATGGCCGCCAGTGCCTGGATCAGTGGC
>NW_027133837.1:0-1270 GCF_026122565.2 Emydura macquarii macquarii | reverse complement strand
AAGTGTAGAAGTATATACATTTTTTTCAGGCGAGGGTTCCACGGCACTCTAAAAGACTAGAATCTTTAGAGTGCAGCGAGGCTCATTGTTTTGCCATATTGGCTTTGATAACAAAAGCTCAAAGTGTAGAAGCATCTACATTGTTTTCGGCAACAAGGGTTCCGCGGCACTCTAAAGGCTAAAGTCTTTAGAGTGCCACGGAGAACCCGCGTTGTTTTTACCATATTGGCTTTGATAACAAAAGCTCAAAGTGTAGAAGCATCTACATTGTTTTCGGCAACGAGGGTTCCTTTGATAAAGTGCCGCGGAACCCTCGTTGTTTTTGTCATATTGGCTTTGATAACAAAAGCTCAAGGTGTAGAAGCATCTACATTGTTCTCGGCAACGAGGTTCCGCGGCACTCTAAAGACTAAAGTGCCGCGGAACCCTCGTTGTTTTTGCCATATTGGCTTTGATAAAAAAAGCTCAAAGTGTAGAAGCATCTACATTGTTTTTGGCAACGAGGGTTCCGCGGCACTCTATAGACTCCAGTCTTTAGAGTGCCGCGGACCCCTCGTTGTTTTTGCCATATTGGCTTTGATAACAAAAGCTCAAAGTGTAGAAGCATCTACATGGTTTTAGGCAACGAGTATTCCGCGGCACTCTAAAGACTAAAGTGCCGCAGAACCCTCGTTGTTTTTGCCATATTGGCTTTGATAACAAAAGCTCAAAGTATAGAAGCATCTACATTGTTTTCGGCTTTAGTCTTTAGAGTGCCCGCGGAACCATCGTTGTTTTGCCATATTGGCTTTGATAACAAAAGCTCAAAGTGTAGAAGCATCTACATTGTTTTCGGCAACGAGGGTTCCGCGGCACTCTAAAGACTAAAGTCTTTAGAGTGCCAGCGGAACCCTCGTTTTTTTGCCATACTGGCTTTGATGCCATATTGGCTTTGATAACAAAAGCTCAAAGTGTAGAAGCATCTACATTGTTTTCGGCAACGAGGGTTCGGCGGCACTCTGAAGACTAAAGTCTTTACAGTGCGGGGGAACCCTCTTTGTTTTTGCCATATTGGCTTTGATAACAAAAACTCAAAGTGTAGAAGCATCTACATTGTTTTCGGCAATGAGGGTTCCGCGGCACTCCAAAGACTAAAGTCTTTAGAGTCCGCAGAACCCTCGTTGTTTTTGCCATATTGGCTTTGATAACAAAAGCTCAAAGTGTAGAAGCATCTACATTGTTCTCGGAAACGAGGGTTCTGCGGCACTCTAAAGAGTAAAGTCTTTAGAGT
>NW_027133836.1:0-130490 GCF_026122565.2 Emydura macquarii macquarii | reverse complement strand
ATGAAAAGTTTGAAATTTTTCACAAAATTGAAATTCTGAATAATTTTGATTTGGAAATACAGAAACATTTTATATGAGCGTTTTTGAGTGAAATGAAACATTTTGAGATTCCAGCAATCAAAATGTTTATTTTTGATTCATTAAGCTGACCAGATGGCCCCATTCTCCCATCTGAAACAGGCTCATTGAATCTACTACATCTCCCATAATGCACCTAAAGACATGTGACTACCATGATGCACCTTGAGGATTGGGCAGCAGCTAGGCTATTCTCAGTGGTGGTAGATGCCAGAACAAGGAGAAATGGTCTCAAGTTGCAATGGGGGAGGTCCAGGTTGGATATTAGGAGAAACTTTTTCACTGGGAAGATGGTGAAGCACTGGAATGGGTTACCTAGGGAGGTGGTGGAATCTCCATCCTTGATTTTTTAAGGCCTGGATTGACAAAGCCCTCGCTGGGATGATTTAGTTGGGACTGGTCCCACTTTGAGCAGGAGGTTGGACTAGATGACCTCCTGAGGTCCCTTCCAGCTCTAATCTTCTATGATGACCCCCAGGGGTCTGCGGACGAAAAGTTGAAAAACACTTTTTCAGAAAATTTGGCCCATGAAATTTTGAAAATAATCAATCTCCTGGTGGCTTAACTTGAATCTTTGCAAGAAACATAAAAATCATCTTGGTCAGAAGATATCACATTTTCCACCTCAGAAGAATAGCCAGAATCTCTCTTCAGGGATCACCATGTAAAGTGTTTAACTGCGTTTGTTCACAGTTAATAGATCCCTTTGGTAGCATGTGGCACGATACTTCTGAGATCCCTGAAACAGGAAGGCGTGGAAGGTGGGAGGTTGCTGAGAGAGAATAAAGATCCCCTGAGTCTTTATGAATTGAAATAAATAATATGAGAACCTGCCTCAGAGAAAGAGATTCTTTCATGAATGAATGATGGCCACTCTCATTAGTGAATGTTTACCTAGTTCTGCTTGCTATGATAGTGCACATGTATATGTGATGTTTGTTTTAAACATGGCTGGGTGCAGGGTGGATGGATGGAAGCTGTGTACTACGTGTGTGAGAAAGAAATCTAGTGGAATATATCCGGTTACTTTTCAAGACAGAACAGTCAAAGTGTCTCTGTCAAACCAGGTACAATTTTCATTCCATATTTTTAATGCAAATGTATACCTTTTCTTAAAATGGGAAATTGCTTTTTAAGGAAATGGACAGTTTCACCAATATAATCCGTTTCCTAAAAATTTAAATAAAACAAATGTGTTTTCACTGAAAAAGAGAGAATCTCCAAAGTGTGATTTTTTAAAATTACTTTTGACAACTGAAACCAAAAGAAAACAAAAACTTGGAGATTGTGTTTTTTCAATGTAAACTCAAAAAAACCTTCCAAAATCTTGAAGAGAAAAGATAAAGCACTTTCATTTTCATCTAAATTGTACCCAGGGGAAAATATTTCCCCAACCAGCTATTTTGTTTCTTGTTAAAAATAACCAAACAGATTGCCCTGTGGGCAGACTGGAGAGACGGATCCCTTTATTGCCTGCTCGTTCCACCTCCATGCCGCGAGTGAGCAGTGAGGGGTTACTTTACAATCCTTTTATCCATAACAGTATGTAAATGAATACATTTCCAGCAACTCCCCATAGACCCTTATTTGGTTACATTGACACCTATAAAATGAATATTAACAACTACATGATGAATACAATTATACCCGCCCCTGTTTATTGTTTACAGGATTGCCATACAGAGGGCAGGCACATCACCTTAAAACCCATTAATTTTACACTAACCTTCCTTGAAGTAAAGGCATGCTGGGGTGGGGGGGGGAAGAAAGATAATGCTTTCTTCCCACCAAAGGCCTTGTGCAGGAGTGGCGATAGTTATTTTGTCTGCCTCATCCCCGGCGCAGATGGCCAGGAAGGGAGGAAAAGAAGAGTGATAACAGACTCTAACTAGAATTCACACCAATTAACAGAAACAGGATTTGCCCATGCCTTGACCCCTTTTCCTGTAGCTTAGGCCTGACCATTTGTCCGGCTTTTAACTCTTTACTCTCCTACATTTCTGTCTGTCTTCTCATCTTTGGATTGTTCCATTCTTTTAATCCTTGTTATTGTCCAGATCTGTACTGCCTCTTTTTCTACATTACCCTATTTTGAGACAGGGAAAGCAGAATCAGAGTGCAATATTCCAGATGCGGATATCTTGTTAGTTGATAGAATGACATTAGACTGTTTTCAGTGTTACCCTCCATCATGTTACTTACGCATCGTGGCTGGGATTGCCAAAGGAGTTTTGATGACTTGTCCCTTTAAAAATAACAGCCAGTAAGTCACTTGAATAACTGTACACAGCTGGGTAAATCTCTTCATGTCTCAATTCATATATTCAAAGACCCGAAGGGACCACTGTGGTCATCTAGTTTGGTCTCTTGTTTAGCACAAGCCAGAGAACTTTCTCAAAAAAGCTCCTAGAACAGATCTTTTAGAAAAAACATCTGATCTTGATTTAAAATGGATTGGGAAACAGGCTGCCTCTTCTCCTTTGCTACCGGGTGGTTGAATGAACTAATTAATGTTTGAGAGACAATATGGGTGAACCATCTTCTGTTGAACGTCACCCACCTCGTCTTTCTCATATCCCAGGACCAATATGGCTGCAACAATGCTGCGCGTGCTAATTAATGTGCCTGCATTTCACCATTACAGTGCTAGCTGCCCCTTGTGCTCTCTCTCACAGCCTCATGTCTTGGGTCTCCAAGCCCTTCCCTTTCTTGGGATGGTATCTTGTGCTTCTCCCACTCTTAAAACATGATGGGAACACACTGCTCAATGAACAAACTACTTACCACCCTGGAGGGCCAATTGAGCCACAGAATGAGAATGTCTTTATCGTCTGTTGGTTAGCATACTAGCTTGGGAGAGGGGAAACTCCCTTTGCTGCAATGGATTACACAAAACAGAACAGATTGAAGAGGAAAGACTCGGAAAGAGCTCCTGCATAACTCAATAATATAGGACCAGTATAGAACACCCAACTTCAAATCTCTTCTCCACCTCCGGCAGGTGGGGGAATCAAATGTAGGTCTCTCACATTGCACATAAGTACCCTAACCCCAGGATAAAGATGATAAAGAAGTAACTACCACCACCTCCCCTTGGTGTTTGCTAATTCTTTGCTTTACTTTGGATGGAAAATCTAAAGGCAAAGTTCAGATCAAAATGAAATGAAATGTTTCCGTTGGACATTGCCAAAGTGTTTCCAATTTTTTGGTTGCATCAAACCTATTGGGAGAACTTGACATGAATTTGTGAATAGTTTCATTCTGCATTTTGCAGTGAATAAACTATTGCTCTGAAAATTTTTACCTAGCTCTTGTGTACACTTGTGACAATGTGGAATCACTCCTTGTGGGAGTGTATTATTTGTACCCTGACCTGATGGCTACCTAAGTGGACACTTACAGCAGGCCTGGTGGTGGACACCGGGTCAAGTGAGGCTGCCTACAAGGAGCTGGAAGTTGGCCACTTTCACTCAGGCGCCTCACTGGCAGCGAGTTCCTAGGACTTGGCCGCCATCCACTAGATAGTAGAAAGTATTCAAGGTCGTAAACAAGATAGTTGTGTGAGCTAAGAAGCTACCAGCAATATGTAAGCTGTTCCCGTGTGAAGCAGGTGAAATCATATAACAGCCAATCAGCAATTGCGTGATTATTGTAAGCAAAGGGGATTAAAAGATATATAAGCTGGAAAGCAAAATGGAATAAACGATTCTGCTTGCAATCATATTGGTTGTTGTGCTTTATCCGGCCCCGCGTTGGACCCAACAAATGGTGACCCCGACGTGATACAATTCAAGTGGATTGGATTGTGCGTCAGGCAGGGAGAAGAAACGCGGGAGTTATAGTCGTTGCAGGAGGTACTGTGCTGGACGCAGCTCCTGGTCGTCCAAGAGGGACGTGTCTGAGCTCACAGGAGGTACTGCGGTGAAGGCAGCTCCTGGTCGTCTAAGAGAGACGTGGTCGTCTAAGAGAGACGTGGTCGTCCAGAGACGTGGTCGTCTAAGAGAGACGTGGTCGTCCAGAGACGTGGTCGCCCAGAGACGTGGTCGTCCGAGAGAGACGTGGTCGTCCAGAGGCGTGTTCGTCCGAGAGAGACGTATTTGAGCTCAAAGGTGAGCGGCTACTTAATTAAGTATGGGAAACGCTGCATCAGCTGAGGAAAAAACGGTGCTTGAATATTTGCTACGTACCGCGGAGCGCCAGGGGGAGAAGGTGTCCCCAGATAAATTATCCTGCTTATTGAAGTGGGGGCAAAGGAAGGGATACTTTGTCCGACCAAGCAATGTATTTGATAAAGCGATTTGGGAACGTCTGGGCTCCGCATTGTGGGAATCAGTGATTGCTGGCAGTAAAGAGGCTTTCGCCTTGAGTGCTATTTGGGGCCAGACTAAAAAGATGGTGGAAAACCTGGCAGCTGAAGCCGGAGTACAGGCTGCAATAAGGGAGGTGTTTCAAGCTAAAGCTGAAGCTCCCCACGTCCTGCCTGTTGGGGCGAAAGACTTCTTTGGTGGCACTGAGACTGTGATACCCTTGGCCCCGGAGTATGAGGAGGAGTTATCTTCGGGCCCAATTGATCCGAGTACCATCCCCCTCCCGGATGAGGGGATAATGGATATAGACCAGGGAAAACCTGAGCCCCCGACCCAATCTACACGGGGCCTATATCCGGACTTGCCTAGTCTCACCCAAGGTGAGGAGTTTTTGAATGAAATGTATAGACAAGGCCAGCAGTTGCGGCACATCTTGGATACCCTGCCTAAACTGGATGGCGGCCCGCCAATGCGATCCTCTACCCTTGATGCTGAGCGAATACTTGGCCTCTCCGATAAGCGGGTTGAAGAGCGAGGGGCAGATTATCGGGGACAAAGGTTGGAACAGCTACAACGGACCCCAAATCGACAGAAAAGTCGTGACCGCTCTAAATCAGGTGAACCGCCGCCCGTTTACTCTTCTGACTCCTCGGATGAGGATCGTCCGGATCCTGCCCGCAGATGGAAAGGAGTTATAAAAGATGCAATAATAGAGGGACAGTTTCTTCCGGCGGCGTACCCTGTCATAACGACCGGTAACAATCCAAATCAAAGAAAGCTGGTCCGGGAGGCTCAGAAATCCATTATGGCGTATGGACTTGAAAATCCGTATGTACAATCTATTATTGAACAGATATTCACAGGACACGTGATGTGCCCCTATGATGCGATTAAATTCGCCGATATGCTCTTGACACCTACGCAGCGACTGTTGTGGAAGGATAGCTGGACCAAGCGGGTGGAGCTGGCAATGCTTGCGAATATGGATTTGCAGGCCGGGGATGCCTTACGGACTGCTACGCGAGACATGTTAATGGGAACTGGTCCGTTTGCAGACCCACAGGTGCAAGCTCGGCTTCAGCCCCGTATTCTACAGCAATCTCAGACCCTAGCCTTAGCGGCCTTTAAGGAGGTGCCCCAGATGGGGAAACCAACCCCTCCTTATGCTAAGATTACTCAGGGCCCGTCGGAAAGTTATTCTACGTTTTTGGACCGGCTTCGAGACGCTATACACAAGTCGCCCAATTTAACTGCGGAAGCGAGAACTGCCGTTGGGCTGGACTTAGCAACGCAAAATGCTAATTCTGTCTGTCGTCGCATTTTGGCTACTCTCCCTAAGACTGCCTCTCTTATGGAAATGATCGAGGCATGTAGCCGGGCCATCTTATATGAAGAAGCTGAGAAGGCGTCCGTCCATGCCAAGGCTCACGCCAACGCCCTGGCTGTAGCCCTGAAACCTTTGCTCAGACGGGGCCCCCCAGGCCGTAACAAGGGACCTGTGAGACCGCCTGGCCCATGTTTTGCCTGTGGGAAGCCTGGGCATGTGAGACGGGACTGCCCTATTGCAGATGACAGGCGAATTGACACGGCGGCGCCTAGACCTGCGGCGACACCTAGCCCCTTTCAAAACAAGTGTAGCCGATGTGATAAGTTTGGACATAATGCGCCTGAATGCCGATCGCGCTCTAAAAGGGATGGGACACCGTTGCCGGGAAACGGGCCGCTGAGCGCTCCTCGGAGGAGCGTGAAGACACAAATGCCTCCCAATCCGCGACTGGCTGCTTGGAACGCCTCACAGGAGCAACCCGAGGCAGTGCCGGAGTGGATTTGGCCACAGCAACAGATATAACCTTGGATAATGATAAGGTGCAGGTTCTCCCGTCCACCACCAATGGACCGTTGGGATATGGACTAAGTGCTCTTTTGATAGGCCGCTCCTCGACCTCCAAGCAAGGTATTTTTGTTTTACCCGGTCTCATTGATGCTGATTATACCGGAAATATTGGAATCATGGCACGAGCACTTCATCCGCCCGTGCGAATCACTGCTGGAACACGCATTGCCCAATTAATACCGTTTAAGGGGTGTGTGCCTAGAACAAGCTCGGCTGAGCGAGGAGCCCAGGGTTTCGGTTCCACAGGGCCCCCACAAATAGCCTTTGCAATGGAAGTTACCGTGCGCCGGCCCGTACGAATGGTCCGGCTCCAAGGCTTGGATGGACGGCAGATTATACATGAAGCCCTCTTGGATACGGGGGCTGATGTGACAATAATACCCTCCCGGTCTTGGCCGGAGTCCTGGCCTTTACAAAATGTTACAACGCCTGTGGTGGGAGTTGGGGGAACTCAGCTGACCCGTCTTAGTGCAAATTTCATTACCGTCATTGACTTAAATGAGCCGAATAATACGGCTAAGGTCCGCCCCTACGTCATGCCCACCTCGATCTGGCTATTAGGTCGTGACTGTCTAAGCCAGTGGGGTCTCACTTTGCAAACCTCACCTTTTGCTTAGCGGCCATTGAGGGGCGGCCAATCCTGCGGCTGGAATGGACGATTTCCACTCCGGTATGGGTTGCTCAGTGGCCGCTACCTAAGGAAAAGCTCGCCAGGGTGCAGGAACTCGTGCAAGAGCAATTGGACAAGGGACATTTGGAGGTCTCCGTAAGCCCCTGGAATACTCCTGTATTTACCATTCCTAAAAAATCGGGACGTTGGCGCCTACTGCACGATTTAAGAGCAATAAATGCGGTAATGAAGGATATGGGCACCCTTCAACCTGGATTACCAACCCCTACTATGTTGCCGGTTGGCTGGCCCTTGCTCGTTATTGATCTTAAGGACTGCTTTTTTACAATTGACTTGCATCCAAGTGACAGAGAGAAGTTTGCGTTCTCTGTGCCCTCCATTAACAAAGCCGAACCTGCCAAGCGGTACCAATGGACTGTTTTGCCACAGGGCATGAAAAATTCCCCTACTATTTGCCAATTTTATGTTGCCTGGGCTTTGACTCCCCTCCGTGTAGCCCACCCCGATTGGATTATCTATCACTATATGGATGATCTCCTGTTCACCAGTGCCCAACTCCAATTGGAGACAGCTGTACCGGAAATTACTCGTGTCTTGGAGGGAGCTGGTTTGGTTATAGCACCAGAAAAAATTCAGCAACAGGCACCCTACAGATATTTGGGCATGGAAATAACTGACTCTATTGTTCGCCCTCAGAAGCTGAGTATCCATTCTACAATCCGCAATTTACACGATGCTCAACATCTTGTCGGGGACCTCCAGTGGATCCGTGGTCTGTGTGGAATAACCAATGAAGATCTTATGCCCCTGCTTCAGTTGCTTCAGGGTGGCCGAGCCCCCGAGGAACCTCGTTCTCTGGGCTCGGAACAACAGGCGGCCTTGAATATCATAGCAGATAAGCTGGCAATGCGCTACTCTGGGCGCATTTACCCTGACCTACCAATATCTCTAGCTGTCCTGTCCAAAGACTGTTCTCTGGAGGCCATACTCTTTCAATGGCAGGCGGCTCTGCCAGACCCCTTGGTTGTACTTGAATGGGTTTTCCCGCCTTCACATTATGCTAGAACTGTCACTATGCGATTGGATGGGATCGCTTATATTCTTACACAAGCCAGGCAGCGACTACTGGCGATCGCAGGCGCAGATCCCCACACGATTTACTTGCCTTTTACTGATGCTGACCTGACTCGGATGCTCGTGGCCCACATGCCTGTGACGTTGGCTACCTTGGATTATACCGGACAATTTAGTAATCATTATCCCCCTCATCGCCTCTTCGCCACTGCAATCCCTTTTGAAAAGACCTTATTGTTGCGGCCACGCCCTGTGTCGGGCTTAACTGTGTTTACGGATGCCAGTGGCAGGAACCAACGTGCTGGCCTTTTATGGCATCAGGATGATGGCTGGCGCCACGAAGTTGTGGTGGCAGAGGGCTCTCTGCAAGTTCTGGAGCTTCGGGCCATTATCCGTGTGTTTGAAAAATGGCCCACCACCGCTTTTAATATTGTCAGTGATTCTTTGTATGCAGTTGGTGTTGTTCAGCGCCTTGAGCGATCCTTTTTAAAACATGTTAGTCATTCAGTTCTTTGGGCTGCCCTGCTTCAGTTATGGCATTTATTAGATGCCAGGCAGTATCCCTATTTTATCATGCATATTCGAAGCCACTCTGGTTTGCAGGAGGGTCTCGCGGAGGGTAACGCCTTGGTGGACCGCTTGATCGGTACCGCGCATGTCCCCAACCTTTTAGCCCAAGCACGGTTGTCTCATGAGTTTTTTCACCAATCTGCTCGCGCGTTGGTGCGACAATATAAGGTCCCAATTGCTGATGCCCGTGCTATCGTTGCTTCCTGTGCGGATTGCCAACGACACGTTGCCCCCATTGCCTCTGGAGTTAATCCTCGCGGCCTTCAGTCCCTCCAGGTTTGGCAAACTGATATCACCAATTTTTCGGAATTTGGCTCCTTAAAAAATTTACATGTCACTATTGATACCTTTTCCGGTCTTTTGTGGGCCACGCCGTTGGCCTCTACTGGTTCACGCGATGTTATCAAACACTGGCAGGCCTGTTTTGCTGTTATGGGCATTCCTGCCCTTATTAAAACTGATAACGGCGCTGGGTATATTTCCCGCCGCACCGCCCGTTTCCTCTCCCATTGGGGCGTACAACATACTACCGGTGTCCCCGGTAATTCTACTGGCCAAGCTATTATTGAACGCGCCCATTCCTCTCTCAAGGCCCTTTTATTAAAACAGAAAGGGGGGATGCGGGGCGCGGATGTAGATATCATGGAGAAAACTCCACATGCCCGGTTGCTAAAAGCTCTATATGTCCTCAACTGGTTACACCTCCGAAAGGGGGATGAGGTGCCCCCTGCGGTTAGGCACATATGTGGTATTATGGGGGAGGACCAGCAAAGTCGGACAAAACCTTTGGTCACATGGTTTGATTATCAACAGCAGACGTGGAAAGGGCCAGTTGATTTACTAACTTGGGGTAGGGGCTATGCTTGTGTTTCCACTGATACAGGCCCCAGGTGGATACCTGCGAAGTGGGTCCGGCCCTGGCTGCATAGAGAGACTACGCAGACACAGGGAGTCTCCGGACCCAGTGAGACGATTGACGCAAATCCCGGGGAGTGACGTGCCCATCTGTACCTGGAAATTTTGTTACGCAACTTGGGCCATTACCGGGAGCTATCAGTGACTTATTTTGTTATTGTTATGGAGAATTTTGTTGTAATTTTGCTTTTGTTATTGGGAACTGTTCCCTGTGTTTTTGCCTTATTTCCAATTAATCCCCGACAAAATATTTGGATTACCTGGGCCAATCAGACAGGACAGGAAGCATTCTGCCTCTCTATGGCCACGCCTTCTGACCCATTCCGTACATGTTTGGTGGGGTACCCGTATCTTCGTTTGGCTGATTTCCACGGGTTTGTGCGTAACACAACGTACTTAACTGACACCTGGATGCAGGATGGCCAGTTAAATGCCACCTGCCATGCTCTGTATGGCGAACGTGGCAGTAGTGTCCCAGGTGACCTATGCCCTCGCGGTGCTTGGAGTCTCTTACAGGCACACCTTTTAAATCAGTTAAATGTGACATCCCCTTTTCCCCTGCAGGAGTTGGAGCTCTTGGGCTCGCTTCCGGGTACCACGATTAATTTTTATAATATTTCTTTGGGATGTATTGCATTTGGTGGGCAACGGCCTGTGCTTTATACTCAATTTGGCTGGCCCTTGGATCCTGCTCTGTTTGTAGGCATGCAAAATGTTACACCGTTTGTTGATTTTGTGAAAGGGAGTTTCTGCCAACCTGGTGGGCTCGGCATAGGCATACAGCTGAAGGAATTCGGTATTTGGAATAATGGTACCCCAAAGGCCTTACCCTCTGGGTATTTTTTGATTTGCGGAGATCGCGCCTGGCAGGGGGTCCCTAGCTATCCCTTGGGGGGGCCTTGTTATGTGGGCAAGCTCACCCTTTATGCCCCCTCGAAGCTGCAACTGCAGCACTCGGCACATCGTACCCGGCGTGACATCCGTACGTTCACGCCGGACTGTCAGGATAGTATTGAGTTTTGGGATGCCCCTACTAAAATATTTGCGGCCTTTTTGGCCCCCGGTGTGGCTGCAGCCAATGCCCTACGTAATTTGGAGAAATTAGCCTGTTGGAGTATTAAGCAATTTAATTTGACTTCAGAGATGATTAGCGCCCTCCTGCAGGACGTTGACAGTATACGACACGCTGTCCTGCAGAACCGTGCCGCTATTGATTTTCTTTTATTGGCACAAGGCCATGGTTGTGAGGATTTTGAAGGTATGTGCTGTATGAATTTGTCAGATCATTCCCTTTCTGTTCATGCTTTATTGCAGCGTTTAGCAGATAATATGCATAAAATTACATATAATCATAATCCCCTTTGGGAATGGCTTAGTAGCTTTGGTTGGCCTTCATGGTTTGTGTCCCTTATTTATATGGAAATTGTTATTATTGGTATTGTACTTCTTTTGCTTATTTGTGTCCCCTGTTTTATTCGCTTATTGCAAGGTAGTCTGGAGCGTTTGGTTGAGCGCATTTTTAAAAGAAAGGGGGGAGATGTGGGAGTGTATTATTTGTACCCTGACCTGATGGCTACCTAAGTGGACACTTACAGCAGGCCTGGTGGTGGACACCGGGTCAAGTGAGGCTGCCTACAAGGAGCTGGAAGTTGGCCACTTTCACTCAGGCGCCTCACCGGCAGCGAGTTCCTAGGACTTGGCCGCCATCCACTAGATAGTAGAAAGTATTCAAGGTCGTAAACAAGATAGTTGTGTGAGCTAAGAAGCTACCAGCAATATGTAAGCTGTTCCCGTGTGAAGCAGGTGAAATCATATAACAGCCAATCAGCAATTGCGTGATTATTGTAAGCAAAGGGGATTAAAAGATATATAAGCTGGAAAGCAAAATGGAATAAACGATTCTGCTTGCAATCATATTGGTTGTTGTGCTTTATCCGGCCCCGCGTTGGACCCAACAACTCCTCTCCGCTGAAATCAATAGTGATTCTGGATATATGCCGGTGTGACTGAAATCAGATTTCAGACTAATATTCCTGCCAAGCAGGCAGAAGGGGGATTGTTACTCTGACCTTTTAGCTGTTTTTCTCCAACAGCTCCTCTTGTGTGTGAGTTAATCTCATTTTGCACAAAGGCTACAATGACTAATTGGTGCAAATTACACCGATTATCCTCTTAAACCTCTTTTTTGGTCACTTTACGCCCAAGGTCTGAGCTTGTTGCCCCCTCAATTGAGTTTATACAATTGCCACTCCAGTAATTCGAATTAAGTTACTCCTGAAGAGAGGAGAGTTAGCCCCATGGACTTCAGAAGAGTTATTCTTTATTGACATGAGGTGTAAATGACAGAAGATTTGGGCCCATATACTTCAAATGAATGAGGCCAGCTATATTCAGACTGACTAAAGTACTTTTCCTCCCTTCAATAATCTATCTATCTATCTATCTATCTATCTATCTTTGGCAGGATAACATCTTCCTGGAGACAGCCATGATTGTGAGATGAAGGAGTCTGGGCTGAAACTTTCAGATCTGAATGTGACCCAGAATTGGGATTACATTCTGGGTCAACATCTGTCCTTTGCCATTCAAAAAGATTCATGCAAACTGGTTTCTTTCCATTAATACCGTGGTGCACAAGCAATCTATAGAATTGCTTCTACCATCTTTCACACCAAGTACTACGGCGGAGAATGATTTGGAGGACCCTTCGGAGGGAATGGATCAGAAGGAGACCCGTTTGATCAGAAGGCAAGGGATGCATTCTCCAAGGGATGGGGGTTCCACGACCACCATTCTGAAGAGGAAGAGAAGGGTGATGGTGGTCGGGGACTCCCTCCTAAGAGGGACGGAGTCATCCATCTGCCGTCCGGACCAGGAAACTAGAGAAGTGTGCTGCTTGCCTGGAGCTAGGATTACGGATGTGACGGAGAGACTGCCAAAACTTATCAAGTCCTTAGACCGCTACCCCTTCCTGCTTCTGCACGTGGGCACCAATGACACTGCCAAGAATGAGCTTGAGCGGATCACTGCGGACTATGTGGCTCTGGGAAAAGAGATAAAGGAGTTTGAAGCACAAGTGGTGTTCTCATCCATCCTCCCTGTTCAGGGAAAAGGCCCAGGTAGGGACCGTCACATTGTGGAAGTAAATGCGTTGTTACGCAGGTGGTGTCGAAGGGAGGGCTTTGGATTCTTCGATCATGGAATGCTCTTCCAGGAAGAAGGATTACTAGGAAGAGACGGGATTCATCTAACGACAAGAGGGAAGAGGATCTTCGCAGACAGGCTGGCTAACCTAGTGAGGAGGGCTTTAAACTAGTTTCGACGGGGGACGGGGACCTAAGCCCGAAGGCTGGGGGGAAGAGGGACACCGCAAGGAAGCAGAAGGAGAAGGGTACAGCAGGGCAGGCCTCCCGATTCATACTGTGAAAGTAGGCCACTCGGCTACTTATCTCAAGTGCCTGTACACAAATGCAAGAAGCCTGGGAAACAAGCAGGAAGAACTGGAAGTCCTGGCACAGTCAAGAAACTACGACATGATTGGAATAACTGAGACTTGGTGGAATAACTCTCACAATTGGAGAGCTGTCATGGATGGGTATAAACTGTTCAGGAAGGACAGGCAAGGGCGAAAGGGGGGAGGAGTTGCACTGTATGTAAGAGAGCACTATGACTGCTCTGAGCTCCAGTATGAAACTGGAGATAAGCCAGTTGAGAGTCTCTGGGTTAAGCTTAGAAGCAAGAACAATAAGCGTGATGTCATGGTGGGTTTCTGTTACAGACCACCAAACCAGGAGGATGAGGTAGATGAGGCTTTCTTTACTCAACTAGGGAAAGTTTCCAGTTCACAGGACCTGATTCTCATGGGAGACTTCAATCACCCTGACATCTGCTGGAAGAGCAATAAAGCAGAACACAAACAATCCAGGAAGTTTTTGGGGAGTGTCGCTGACAATTTCCTGGTGCAAGTGCTGGAGCAACCAACTAGGGGCCGAGCTTCTCTTGATCTGCTGCTCACAAACAGGGAAGATTTGGTAGGGGAAGTAGAAGTGAGTGGCAACCTAGGCAGCAGTGACCATGAGATGGTCGAGTTCAGGATCCTGATGAAAGGAAGAAAGGAGAACGGCAGGATACGGACCATGGACTTCAGAAAAACGGACTTTGACTCCCTCAGGGAACTGATGGGCAGGATTCCTTGGGAGGCTAATATGAGGGTGAAAGGAACCCAAGAGAGCTGGCTGTATTTTAAAGAGACCTTATTGAGGGCACAAGAGCAAACCATCCCGATGTGCAGAAAGAATAGCAAATATGGTAGGCGTCCAGCTTGGCTTAACAAAGATGTCCTTGGCGAACTTAAACGCAAAAAAGAAGCTTACAAGAAGTGGAAGCTTGGTCAGATGACTAGGGAGGATTATATAAACACTGCTCGAACGTGCAGGAATGAAATCAGGAAGGCCAAAGCACAATTGGAGTTGCAGCTAGCAAGGGACGTGAAGGGGTACAAGAAGTGTTTCTACAGGCATGTTGCCAACAAGAGGAAGATTAGGGAAAGTGTGGGCCCCTTAGAGAATGAGGGAGGCGACCTAGTGACGGAGGATATGGAGAAAGCTGAGGTACTCAATGCCTTTTTTGCCTCTGTCTTCACAGACAAGATCAGCTCCCAGACTGCCATACTGGATGGCACAGAATGGGAAGGAGGCGAACATCCCGCAGTGCTGAAGGAACGGATTCAAGACTATTTAGAAGGATTGGACATTCACAAGTCCATGGGGCCGGATGCAATGCACCCGAGGATGCCGAGGGAGTTGGCTGAGGTGATTTCAGAGCCATTGGCTATTATCTTTGAAAGCTCGTGGCAACAGGGGGAGGTCCCTGAGGACTGGAAAAAAGCAAATCTAGTGCCCATCTTCAAAAAAGGGAGGAAAGAGGATCCAGGGAACTACAGACCGGTCAGCCTCACCTCAATCCCTGGAAAAATCATGGAGCAGGTCCTTAAGGAATCCGTTTTAAGGCACTTGGAAGAGAGGAAGGTGATCAGGAACAGTCAACACGGATTCACCAAAGGGAAAGTCATGCCTGACCAACCTGATTGCTTTCTATGATGAGGTGACTGGCTCTGTGGATGTAGGGAAGGCGGTGGACGTGATATACCTTGACTTTAGCAAAGCTTTTGATACTGTCTCTTACAGAATTCTTATCATCAAGTTAAAGAAGTATGGGTTGGATGAATGGACTATAAAATGGATAGAGAACTGGCTAGAGCATAGGGCTCAACGAGTAGTGATCAATGGCTCCGTGTCTAGCTGGCAACCGGTCACAAACGGAGTTCCCCAGGGGTCGGTCCTGGGGCCGGTTTTGTTCAACATCTTGATTAATGATCTGGAGGATGGGGTAGATTGCACCCTCAGCAAGTTTGCGGACGACACTAAGCTGGGGGGAGTGGTAGATACCCTGCAAGGTAGGGATAGGATAAAGAGTGACCTAAACAAACTGGAGGATTGGGCCAAAAGAAATCTAATGAGGTTCAACAAAGATAAGTGAAGAGTCCTCCACTTAGGAAGGAAGAATCCCATGCACAGCTATAGACTGGGGACCACCGAACTGGGCAGCAGCTCTACAGAAAGGGACCTGGGGATAGCGGTGGATAAAAAGCTGGATATGAGTCAGCAGTGTGCCCTGGTTGTTAAGAAGGCTAATGGCATATTGGGCTGCATTAGGAGGGGCATTGCCAGCAGGTCAAGGGAAGTGATTATTCCCCTCTATTCGGCATTGGTGAGGCCACATTTAGAATATTTTGTCCAGTTTTGGGCCCCCCACTACAAAAAGGATGTAGACAAATTGGAGAGAGTGCAGCGGAGGGCAACAAAAATGATTAGGGGGCTGGAGCACAGGACTTATGAGAAGAGGCTGAGGGAACTGGGCTTGTTTAGTCTGCAAAAGAGAAGAGTGAGGGGGGATTTGATAGTGGCCTTTAACTACCTGAAAGGGGGTTCCAGGGAGGATGGGGCTAGGCTGTTCTCGGTGGTGGCAGATGACAGAACAAGGAGCAACGGTCTCAAGTTGCAGGGCGGGAGGTCTAGGTTGGACATTAGGAAAAAGTTTTTTACTAGGAGGATGGTGAAGCACTGGAATGGGTTACCTAGGGAGGTGGTGGAATCTCCATCCTTAGAGGTTTTTAAGCTGAGGCTTGACAAAGCCCTGGTTGGGATGATATAGCTGAGGTTAGTCCTGCTTTGAACAGGGGGTTGGACTAGATGACTTCCTGAGGTCCCTTCCAACTCTAATATTCTATGGTTCTATGATTCTATGATTTTCCGAGATGCTTTCTGCTAGTTTGGGCTCATTACAGGACTCCAAGGAGTTCCCTCAAAAAACTCAGCATCACTCAACTCCTGTTTTTGCCTCGGTTTGTTTGGTGTTTATTTTAGGACTGGGCAACAAAATTCTGTTGAAAACTGGTTTTTTTTGTTTTGTTTTTTGTTTGGTTTTTTTTAGCAAAAAGAACATTCTCACTGAAAGTGTCTCCTTTCTCTGTAAGTGTTCCATTTTTTTATATCAGGACTACAAACCCTCCCCAGATATTCCTTTGTTTGGCTGGTTGGTTGTTCCTTGGTCAATTTTTCCCCCTCAGTTGCTGAAAACCAAAACACTTTGGTTTTTTGGATTTATGACAAAAATTTGATATTTTCCCAGGGAAAAAATAATTTTGAGCCTCTTTGATCAAATTGGTTGAATCTCCAATCAAACTTCACCCTCAAATAGGAGGAGAAAAAACATGCAGAGGAAGAAAATGAAGTGGTGATGGATGATGTCAATAGAAAGAGAAATGGTACGAATAAATACAAAGTCCTACATCTAAGGTCTATCTTCCTGTCCCTCGACAATATTCCTCTTACTGTTGTTCACTTACTGTAATGATTTATGTATTTGTTTTTAATTGTATACTTCTCACAAACTGACACAAAATTTCATTGGTATAAATGGGACCAAAATGTCTCAAAGACTGGTTTCTGACTAACTTTTATCCAACAGGGTTGGTCCTGCTTTGAGCAGGGGGTTGGACTAGATGAGCTCCTGAGGTTCTTTCCAACCCTAATATTCTATGATTCTATGAAATTTACAAACCCATATAAATGAATGCTTTGTTAGGCTCAGAGATTTTCATGACATTTACCCTTGCTTACTGTGGATTTCCTTCTGGATAAATTCAGTCATTGTTACGAGGTGTTGTATGTACAAAAAAGCATATGCAACTGAAAGAGAGAGATCATGATCTATCTATTTATCTATCTATCTATCTAGTTGCAGAAATCACAAAGTGCTCATTTCTAAGCAATGAGAATAAAACATTCCGCTGTGTCTAATTAACTTAGGAGCCTAAGTCTCATGTTTAAAAGTGACTTAGGTGCCTAAATCTCATTGGCATTGAATGTTAACTTGCAATATTTGTTAGTCTATTTTTCTTACCCTCACTGATTCTCTATCTCTCTGTCTGGTGCCAGTCTTTTTGATATTAGGCAAGTCTGTTATGGATCTGTGTGTGTATGTCACTATGTGGTCAAATGTCTGAGCACCCATGCGCAAGCAGCACCTTGAGTCATTCCTGCTTTCTCTCTCACCCAATAGTTATTTAAATATTTAATGTAAAGTGGAATAACTTCAGCAAGAGAGATACCCACCTGAGAACACCCTGTAGCCCAGCGGGGTGGGGGCTGAGGAAAACTGCTCTCCTTGACTCAATGTGTCGGGAAGAAAAGGTGACTCCAGTGGGGTGGAATCAGTATTCTTCCTGCTTTCCCCAGAAAAGCTGATCTTAGGCCTCCAGAGTCCAGCTGCTGGGGGCGTGGGGCAGAGAGAGGAATTTGGCTATGGGGGAGGTTTACATAATCTCCCTTGCTTGAGCCCTCTGTTATTAAAAGCCATGTATGGTTGACAGCAGTTTTACAGGGAGGCATCCCTGCCATATTTCTCCCTTTGGTCCAGAGAAATGCTGTGTGTACTACTTCCAGGGCGGGGAGGGAGAAGCTCAACCCATATTTGGGGCAGCCATCCACATGTGGGACAGCTGCACAGACGCCCTAGAAACTGGCTGGGAGATGTCGCATGTTTTTTCCCAAAGGCTTTGGGGTAAGAAGGAGTGCACAAAATCTCTACCCCAGAAGCACTAGAGAAAAATTAAACAAGGCAGGTGTCCAATAATGCTGGACAGGTTTTTGAAGGATGTTTCATGGCTGGCTAGCAGAATGCTTATTATTTGAATAGTTGAAATGGGACATTCTGGAAGGTCATGGCAAAAAGGCCATCTAGGGAATAAACCTGTCCAGGAAATAAATCAATGGGTACTCCTAGGATGCATGCCAAGCCTCCTAGTTATACCAATTCTTTATAGGATAGATATACATCATAGGTCAGGGCAACTGGAGGTGATAGCATGAGGATGAGGAGGACAACCTAATTTGGCAATTAACTGACCTTTGGCTATGAGCAGTAAATATACCCAGTGTCCTGTGATGGGATGTTAGATGGCTTTGAGTTACTACAGAGAATTCTTTTTGGGTGTCTGGCTGGTAAGTCTTGCCCACATGCTCAGAGTTTAGCTGACCACCATATTTGGGTTCGAGAAGGAATTTTCCCCCAGGGCAGATTGGCAGAGACCCTCCGAGTTTTTCCCCTTCCTCTGCAGCATGGGGCATGGGTCACTTGCTGGTGGATGTTCTGTACCTTGAAGTCTTTAAACCATGATCTGAGGATAGGGGTCTATTACAGGAGCAGGTGGGTGAGGTTCTCTGGCCTTTGTTGTTCAGGAGGTCAGACTAGATGATCATAATGGTTCCCTCTGACCTTAAAGTCTATGAGTCTATGAACTGACTGTGTATTCCCCCTCCATGGTTCCTTGAGGGCACCCACTCCAGGCTTCCAGCTCCTTAGCTATCACCTCTCCTGAGCAGACACATGTTTCTATCTATCTCCTGACTGGAGTTTTTGTAGGCTTCACAGCTCCCTGCCTACACTGTGATATGCCCAGCAAGCCTAAACGGATCAGCATATGTCCATTGCATTCTCTTCAAAGACTATGAACAGTGTAATAGACCCAATGATAAGTTACCACGCAACTCTTTCTAATCAAGCACATTTATTCTTAAGGTGAAAGCATTACAGAGAAAACAGTTTTAAAACAATAAAAAAAAATTACACACAGGCTAAAAAGCTTACCAGAGGTCACCACAGCTCCAACCTCAGGCTGTGGTAGGTATAGAATCATAGAATCATAGAATATTAGAGTTGGAAGGGACCTCAGGAGGTCATCTAGTCCAACCCCCTGCTCAAAGCAGGACTAACCTCTGCTATATCATCCCAGCCATGGCTTTGTCAAACTGCATCTTAAAAACTTCTAAGCATGGAGATTCCACCACCTCCCTAGGTAACTCATTCTAGTGCTTCATCACCCTCCTAGTGAAAAAGTTTTTCCTAATATCCAACCTAGACCTCCCCCACTGCAACTTGAGACCATTGCTCCTTATTCTGTCATCTGAGAACAGCCTAGCTCCATCCTCTGGGAACCTCTTCTGGTAATTGAAGGCTGCTATCTAACTCTCTCTCATTCTTCTCTTCTTCAGACTAAATAAGCACAATTCCCTCAGCCTCTCCTCATAAATCATACACCACTTTCCCCTAATACATTTTGTTGCCATCCACTGGGCTCTCTTTAAGTTAGGTTAAGTACAAACCTGGCCCACAATAATACACAAACTTGTCATTCAGTACAATGCTTTGAAAAGACTTTTTGACTTAATCCAACCAGGTTTCTCAGGTTTCTCAGTTTGCCATATCTCTCCAATGTACCATGTTTACACACATCTTAGAAACAGGTAGCTGACTAGACCATGAAGTGAAGCCTCCCAGAGTTGTATTTTGTTGTATATGAGTTTTCATAATGCACCCATCATCATAGTACCTTAGTGCTGTTCTTCATTGCATTAACGAACATCTCTTCAGTTAAGTGGAATGTTGATCCTTTATGTGGGGTAGGAATATTAACCTGTATACATATTACGATAATTTCATCTCTTGTTGAAAAAAGTCTTGCTTAAAATTTTGCCCAGAGCTTCCTTTATCTCCCTGTTTCTCAGGCTGTAAATAAGCAGATTTATTACCGGGGAAGTGACAGAATACAAGACAGCAGCTAGCATGCCCTGATATGGGGAAGATGTTGATCTTGGCCTTATATATGTATATATTCCAGTGCTGATAAACAACCAAAACACAAATAAGTGTGGCAGGCAAGTGGAGAAGGCTTTATACCTGTCCTGTGCAGAGGGGATTCTCAGCACAGTGGAAAAGATGTGGATGTAGGACACCAGTATTGAAATGAAGAAAATTAACCCAAAAAAACCACTACATAGAATAACCACAAGTTCATGGGTACTTGTGTCAGAGCAAGACAGTTTCAGAAGCTGCTGGATATCACAGAAGAACTGATCAATAGCATTGGACCCACAGAAAGGTAAGCGAAAGGTATTTGCGGTGTGCAGCAATGAATAGAGAGAGCTACTGATCCAGGAACCTGCTGCCATCCGTGCACATGCTCCTCTGGTCATGAGGACCGTGTAACTCAAAGGATGGCAGATTGCGACGTAGCGGTCGTACGCCATCACCGTGAGAAGGGCCAGCTCTGCA
The DNA here is from genome assembly GCF_026122565.2 of Emydura macquarii macquarii. Lineage (NCBI taxonomy): Eukaryota > Metazoa > Chordata > Testudines > Chelidae > Emydura > Emydura macquarii. The sequence continues at coordinate 110,347 of NW_027133836.1, read as the reverse complement.
GAGCCAAAATGAACACCCAAATAGACTTGGGCTGCGCAGCCGGATAAAGAGATCAGCCTGCTGTTGGTTAGGGAGTTCACCAGGGACTTGGGGATGGTGACGGAGATGTAGCAGACATCTAGGAAGGACAAGTTGCTCAGGAAGAAGTACATGGGAGTGTGAAGATGGTGGTCAAGGGCTACAACTATGATTATGAGGAGATTCCCCATCAGGGCTGCCAGGTAAATTGCTAGAAACACCACAAAGTGTAAAATCTGTAGCTCCCGCACATCAGAGAATCCCAGGAGAAGGAACTCAGTCACGGTGGTTTGGTTGGACATTTTCTGCCTAACAAATGCTGTGTGGACAGAATGCAAGGGTAAAAGCCAGGATGAGCGTAGAAAAAAGGAAAAGAGAACACTGATTTTTCTGCAGAAAGGATTCTGGATTCAAAATCTAGTGTGAATGATTGTCCATTTTCTCTAAGGTCATTCAGACACCTTGAGTGAGTCAGTGAGTAAGTATTTGCGACAGACAAATGATTCTCAGTGAAACATTTATTCAGATACGTTTCGCCTATTTATCTGATCATGCTATACCCTAGAGTGGCTTGCAATTTTCCCCAAACTTATTTACCCTTTAATATGCTTCACCCTCATTTACAGCTAGAAAAATCAAGTGGGTCAAATTCTCTGCTGCTGTAAATTTTTATCTTCTGTGAAACTGTATCAGCTCATATTGGCAGAGAATTTGTCTGGCTGTTTTCAAATTACACTCTCAGTTATGGCCTGTAGAATCCTTATAATTAAGCTTGGCAGAATTTATTGTTTAATTTTTCTTAATACTTCACCAGATAATATCAATGTTAATTTTTAAACACTTTTTATTATCAATTTAAATGTTCACATTTGCAAAAAATTATGAGTTTTAAGCATTTTTTCCTTGCTTTTTATCTATTTAAATTTTCACAGTTGAGGAAAATTTATGGGATGGAGGTTGTACAATGGAGGAACAGACAATACTTATTTAATAACCTTGAGATTAAAAAAGTTCAAGTTTTATAACTGTTAAAATACAAATTGTCAACATCACTTCCAAATATTCAAACCCAATAGCCTTAAAACAAACTCTACTAAGTTCTCAAGTAGCATTTTTCTTACTTTACCTAGCTGTATATTTTGTTTATTATCAATGGAGTTATTTGTATTGGTTTACGTGTGTACAGTGAAATTAATATTTACTGACATTTACTGATCAAGATCTAATTCTTCCAAGCCTACTTATAATTCAATGCAGAGGACATGGAAAAAAATAAAAATTATATACAATACACAGGAAGCCTTATTTCTTTATAATTCATTCATCAGTGACAGCTGGAAACATCTACTGTCCTCTGATTTTGCCCTCAGTGACACACATGAAAATGAACTGGCATGAGAAAAGAGTGTAGGTGCAATTAGAATTGAATTGGAATCTCCTAATAAATTTGTGCTTTAAGATTTACTGTAAGTAAAAACTGGATTTGTTCTGTTAGCCAGGCAGAAATACCCTTGCATGTGGCCCTGAAGACAACAGTCAAATGTGAATAGAATGTTCACTCGTTTTGTTCCTAGCTTGACAACTGCACACGTAGGCAGAGATATCTTACAGCTGCCTAAGGGACCTTGATGCCCAGTTGCCATTAAATTAGTGGGATACAGATGTGCAAATCCCTTTGCATCTTGAACAGTTTAGCCTCAATCTGGAGGAATGATTTACTGCATCTGTAAAATGGGAATAACTTTTTCATTTATCCCCTCCCATCCATCAACCTCCTATCCATCTATCTCCACCTTCACCTATGCTTAACCATTTCAACTGGGATTTTCAAAGTTGTCCAAGAGAGTTTGGCACCCAACACCCATTGACTTTCAATGGATGTTAGGTGTTTAACTGCCTTAGGTCTGTTTGAAAATCCCAGCTGAAATGTTAGAGATGCAGTTTTGCTTTCTTTCTTTCTTACTCCAAACTCACTTCTTCTTCTCTAAACCACGTATATAGGAGCCTGTGCTAGAAAATGACATGCCCATAAGAATGACATAAGAAACCTTCTTCTCCCTTGCACCAAAAAAAGACACTGTACATATTATTCTCTGATAAATTGGCATAGTTCATAGATATATATTTACTGGTGCTGAAATCAGAATTACGTACCAGAAAAACTTACTTGCTGGAATCCTGAATGGAGACACCGGCTATTCTTTGAGATGCTGTAAAACTGTATAAAGAAAATAAGACACTGAAATATGTAGTTCCCATATCTCCCTCCCTGGCCGCTAAGTCTGTGTCCAAAGAATTAATGGTGGCTGGTACCATTCTTGACTGGGGAAGGGAAACTGACTCAGAATGCAGTCGCTCAGAATTGGTTAATTACACTGACTATAGTTCACTTGTCTCTTAATCAAAGCAAGCAATTTCTGCTTACCCAGGCTGTGGAGCCAGCACCAGCTACGAGGCAAATATATTAAAACCAGAGACCAGATCTCAGGGTTGACATGGTGGGCATTCAAGCAAGACCATCCCACCAGTGAGCAATGGGAGCTTGGCAAAGGAAGTTTTATTCAGGTGATTTCTCCAAAGGGTACTGACGCTCTTTTCCCCTGGAGGCCTGCAGAGCTCAGAAGCAAGGCACAGAGGAGAAATCTTTTCCTGTAATCAAGTTTAAAAACAAACTGAAAACTTGGGCTGGTCCAAAAAAATTCAAATTAGACATTTTCTTGTTGGAAAATGAGAGATTATTGTCAATGCCAAATGGACAAAAATGTCTCCTCCCCAAAGTAATGACATTGGCTTAAAAATCTATCTATCTATCTATCTATCTATCTATCTATTCCTAGAGTCAAAGCCAGAAGGGACCATTGTGATTATCTTCTAGTCTGAGGTCCTGTATAATACAGGCCAGAACATTTACTGTCTTTCCCTCCCTTCCCACCCCCCAGGAGCCAGCTAGTCTGGGAGTCCAGAAGTGCTGGGTTCCCTGATTCCAAGACAGTCCAGGTGATCTGATAAGGAGCTGAGTGGGCTTGCATTCCTCCTTGGGTACCATCAGACGTCCAGCGACATTGACCCATTTCCAGAAAAGGTTTGGATTTTAACCAATCAGCAACTTCTCATGAAACCATATTTTGTCGGCGTTATTTCTGACCAGGTATATTTCTGACGGCTTAAACTCAGAGTGCGAGACAGGCCTGTCTGGGGACTCAAAGAGGAGCCAGCTTCCCATCTTGGCTAGACAGTGGGGAGATATCTCTCTCCGAGCCAGCATGCTCCAAACGGCAGTGCAAAGGGGGGTAGCAATGGTGGTGGTTTGGGCAAGTCACCTGAGTACAACCTCACCTGAATCTACTTATATATTCAAGCACTTAGCCTGAGCTGATGTGTGTGCTATCGCCGGCTACACTGCTGTTTTTCGCTTGCGAGCTTATGGATGGCTGACCTAGAATCATAGTACATTAGGTTGAAAGGAACCTCAGGAGGTCATCTAGTCCAACCCCCTGCTCAAAGCAGGACTAACAACAACTAAATCATCCCACCCAGGGATTTGTTAAGCTGGGCCTTAAAAACCTTTAAGGATGGAGATTCCACCATCTCCCTACGTAACCCATTCCTGTGCTTCACCACCCTCCAAGGAAAAAAGGTTTTCCTGATGTCCAACCTAGACCTCCCCCACTGCAACTTGAGATCATTGCTCCTTGTTCTGTCATCTGCCATCACTGAGAACAGCCTAGCTCCATCCTCCCTGGAACCCCTTTCAGGTAGTTGAAGGCTGCTATCAAATCCCCCTCAATCATCTCTTCTGCAGACTAAACAAGCCTAGTACCCATAGCCTCTTCTCCTAAGTCTTGTGCTCCAGCCCTCTCATCATTTTTGTTGCCCTCTGCTGGACTCTCTCCAATTTCTCCACATCCTTCCTTTAGTGGAGGGCTCAAAACTGGACACAATACTCCAGATATGGCCTCACCAGTTCTGAATAAAGGGGAATAATCACTTCCCTCAATCTGCTGGCAATGCTCCTACTAATGCAGCCCAATATGCCGTTAGCCTTCTTGGTAATAAAGGCACACTGTGACTCATCTCCAGATTCTTGTCCATTGTAACCCCCAGATCTTTTTCTGCGGAACTGCTGCCTAGCCAATCAGTCCCCAATCTGTAGCAGTGCATGGGATTCTTCCGACCTAAGTGCAGGACTCTGCACTTGTCCCTGTTGAATCTCATCAGATTTATTTTGGCCCAATCCTCCAATTTGTCTATGTCACTCTGTATCCTATCTGTACCTTCCAAGGTACCTACCATTCCCCGTAGCTTAGTGTCATCTGCAAACTTGCTGAGGGTGCAATCTACCCCATCCTCCAGATCATTAATGAAGATATTGAACAAAACCTCAGGGGTTGGTCCTTCTTTCCACCACCTCCCTAGGTAACCCATTCCAGTGCTTCACCACCTTCCTAGGGAAAAAGTTTTTTCTATTATCCAGCCTTGACCTCCCACTCTGCAACTTGAATCCATTGCTCCTTGTTCTGTCATCTACTACCACTGAGAACAGCCTAGCTCCATCCTCCCTGGAACCTCCTTTCAGGTAGTTAAAGGCTGCTATCAAATCCCCCCTCAATCGTCTCTTCTGCAGACTAAACAAGCCTAGTTCCCTCAGCATCTCCTCATAAATCTTGTGCTCCAGCTCCCTCAACATTTTTGTTTCCCTCCACTGTAATATCTCCAATTTGTCCATATCCTTTCTGGAGTGGGGTGCTCATAACTGGACACAATACTTTAAATGTGGCCTCACCAGTTCCGAATAGAGGGAAATAATCACTTCCCTTGATCTGCTGGCAGTGCTCCTACTAATGCAGCCCAATTTACTGTCAGCCTTTTTGGCAACCAGGGCACACTGCTGACTCATATCCAGCTTCTTGTCCTCTGTAACCCCCAGGTCCTTTTCTGCAGAATTGCTGCCTCGCCCGTTGGTCCCCAGTCTGTAGCTGTGCATGGGATCCTTCCATCCTAAGTGCAGGACTCTGCACTTGTCCCTGTTAAATCTCATCAGATTTCTTTTGGCCCAATCTTCCAATTTGTCTACATCACTCTGTATCCTATCCCTTCCCTCCAGCATATCTACCCCTCCCCCTAGCTTAGTGTCATCCACAAACTTGCTGAGGGTGCAATTCACTCTCCTCCATTCCGTTCTCCAGATCATTAAAGAAGATGTTGAACAAAACTGGCCCCAGCACTGACCCCTGAGGCACTCCACTTGTTTCTGGCTGCCAATTAGACATCAAGTTCACTGATCATTGCCCATTGAGTCCGACGATCTAGACAGCTCTCTATTAAACTTATAGTCCATTAATCCAACCCATACTTCTTTAACTTGCTGATAAGAATACTGTGGAAGACCGAATCAAAAGCTCTGCTAAAGTCAAAATATATCACATCCACCGCCTTCCCTACATCCACAGAGTCAGGCATCTCATAATAGAAGGCAATCAGATTGGTCAGGCATGACTTGCCCTTGGTGAATCCATGTTGACTGTCCTTGATCACCTTCCTCTCTTTCAAGTGCCTCAAAATGGATTCCTTGAGGACCTGCTACATGATTTTTCCAGGGACTAAGGTGAGGTTAACTGGTCTGTAGTTCTGCGGATCCTCCTTCTTCTCTTTTTTGAAGATGGGCACTATATTTGCCTTTTTCCAACCATCTAGGACCTCCCCAATCTCTACGAGTTTTCAAAGATAATGGCCAATGGCTCTGCAATCACATCAGCCAACTCCCTCCGCATCTTCGGATGCATTACATGTACGTCCAGTCATTCTAAATAGTCCTGAACCTGTTCTTTCACCACTGAGGGCTGCTCAGCACCTCTACATTCTGTGCTGTCCAGTGCAGTTTTCTGGGAGCTGACCTTGTCTGTGAAGAGAGAGGCAAAAAAAGCATTGAGTACTTTAGTTTTTTCCACCTCTCTCTCTACATTGCCTTCCCCATTCTGTAGGGCCCACACTTTCTCAGACCTTCTTTTTGTTACTAACATACCTGTAGAAACCCTTCTTGTCACCCTTCCTGTCCCTTGCTAGCTGCAACTCCAGTTGCGCTTTGGCCTTCCCGATTTCACTCCTGCATGTTCGAGCAGCATTTTTATAATCCTCCCTAGTCATCTGGCCAATCTTCCACTTCTTGTAAGCTTCCTTTTTGTATTTAAGGTCACCAAAGACTTCTTTGTGAAGACAAATTGGTCGCCTGCCATATTTGCTATTCTTTCTGCACATCAGGATGGTTTGTTCCTGTGCCCTCAACAAGGTTTCTTTAAAATACAGCCAGCTCTCTTGGACTCCTTTCCCTCTCATATTAGCCGCCCAGGGGATCCTGCCCATCAGCTCCCTGAGGGAGTCAAAGTCTGCTTTTCTGAAGTCCATGTGGGAATCATAAATTATTAGAGTTGTTCTATTTCCTATAGTAAGACCCCAGATGTGAGGAAGGGCTAGTTTATAAGTAAGGATTGAAGGTCAGGTATTCACTGACTCTTAAGGTATTATCTGGATGCACCCTAGATCTTCCTGGGGTAATGTGAGCTAAAAGAGCTGTTTTGAAAGATGGGTCGACTGGACTGATGCTAGGGAAAATTGCAGGGATTTAAATAGCGATGAAGTTCTCCTCAGTACAGAAACTCTACATGAGGCCCACATTGCTTGCAGTGTTGTTGTAGCTGTGTTTGTCCCAGGATATTAAAGAGACAAGGTGGGTGAGGTAATATCTTTTATTGGACCAACTTCTGCTGGTGAAAGAGACACACAGTGAAGTTTACAAAGGGCTCTTCTTCAGGTCAGGGAATGATACTTGGAGCGTCACAGCTAAATACAAGTGGGGAACAGAAAAGATGTGAACTCATGTTGCAAGAGGCAGTGCAAGGAGAGGTGGGCAGTTAACATTTCTACACTCATAGGACAAAGCAGGGTTAGTGGGTAATGAGCCAGATATTCAATATCTTTATTAAGGCCATGATTTTTGTTGTGTAACAGATTTATGAACTTAAGTATCACAACCCATACACACCGGGGACCACATCCTGAAAAATCTTTCCCCACCCCCTTCTTTTGGCCTTTGAAGGCCCCCTTACCTTGTCAAGCTCATCATCAGAAGCAAGCTGTCCACAAACCAGGACTCACCAACTCAAAATGGCAAGGGCCTATGCCGTAACAACAGATGCAAAACCCGCAGACATATCTCCACTGCTAAGATGATCAATACTCTCCACGACTCAGCTTTCGAGACTCATGGGCTCCACACATGCTTATCACAACATGTGGTGTACCTCATCCAGGAGGTCTTCTCAGAGCAAGCCCAACTGCATACAAATGGCAAGCAGAGGAGGAAGCCCCACTGCTCAAGGCATTAACCGAGAATATGGGAGACATCCAGTTCAGTTTGCCTCTCTGAGAGTTTCACAATTTAAGAACTCAGGGCCTGGTCCAAAGATCATTGATGTCAATGTGAGTCTCTCGGTTGATTTTATTGGCCTTGGATCCATCTGTGGTAGGATTGAGAGACTCAGGAGTTGGCCAAAGTCATTTAGAAGGTCGTTTAGAATTATGACCTCAGAACGCCATGTTTTATTTTGAACTCTGGCAAAACAAGGCAGTGATGAATGAGAATTCCGGGGGCAGTTTCCTCACATGAAGACACTTGTCCCAGGAAGGAATGACATACATTGCCATAGGCAATCAAACATTCATGATTCAATTAATAACTTTTGGTTAACATTGACCTAAAAGTTGCAATGAATCTAGAGGTAAAGCTGTCCAAATCTCTTTCCCAGATACAGGCAAGCCCTTCTAAATAAATACAGGTAATTAGAAGACAATCATGCACACATACGGTTCTACATACAGAACATGAACATTGTTTTCAAATATCAGATTTTTCAACAACATTTTTCACTGTGAGTTTAAGTTGAGATAAAAAAAAAAGTCCATGCATATTCATATGAACTGTAGATGAGCTTTTGTGATTTTTCTCTTTGTGTTTCAGGCAGCTAGAAAGAAGATCATCATTTCTGAAACTCTGATGACTTTTGGCCAAAATTTCTAATTTAAACTCAAACAAAATTTCGACTAAACATTAACATTTTGTGTGTGTTTCTTTTAGCAGTTTTTGGACAATTGTAGCATTGAATGCCGTTGACGTCAAGGAAACAACTTCAGCTTTGTATAGTTGTATAACTGATATCAGAACAAGACTTGTGCCCAAATTACTTTTTATAGGTAAATATTTTTCTCTTCATCCTGTCCCACAACAACTTCCTCAGAGACCCTATCACCTCCTTAATCCTCAGGCTGTAGATAAAGGGATTTAAGGTGGGCATGATGGTTGTGTATATCAGAGATAGCATTTTGTTTCTGTCTAGTAAATGAATGGACTTGGGCCTTAAATAAATCAGGCCACACCTCCCATAATACAGTGTCACCACAATGAGGTGTGAGGAGCAGGTGGAGAAAGCTTTGTGTCTGCCTTCAGCTGATGCCATCTTTAAGATGGTGGAAATAATAAAGATGTAGGACACAAGTATGAGAGAAAATGGAATGAAGATGACCAGTATAGCTGCTGTAAACAACTGCATTTCATACAGAGCAATGTCAGTGCAAGAAAGCTTAATCAAGGGAGAAATGTCACAGAAAAAATAGTTAATCTGATTGGACCCACAAAATGGCAAGGTGAACACCTAGGCTGTCTTTACTAGGGACACTACATTACCACTGAACCATGAGAGAACTGTCAATGAAAGGCAGACCTTCCTGTTCATGACCATCCTGTACCTAAATGAGTTGCATATGGCCATGTAGCGGTCGTACACCATGGCAGCCTGAAGGAAGCACTCAGAGATTCCAAATAAGAGAAGGAAGTACATTTGGGCAAGGCAGCCCTTGTAGGAAATGCTCCTGTCCTCTGAAAGAAAGTTTGCCAGCATCTTGGAGACAGTGACCGAGGAATAGCAGATCTCCAGGAAGGATAAGACCCAAAGAAAGAAATACATGGGGGTGTAAAGAGCTGGGTCCATGGTGATGATGGTGATGAGGATGTTCCTCATCAGGGTAACAGTGTAAATTAACAGATAGATGAAGAACAGAGGCACCTTCAGCTCGTGGTGGTTTGCCAATCCCAGTAGAACGAATTCAGTCACTGCAGTGAGGTTCCCCTTTCTTGATTCTTCTGCATATTTCATCTGTGGCGGGACAATAAATACACAGATATCTTGTGAAGAAATGATCCTCTGAAGGAAATAAGGGGGTGATAGTGAAAGGGACACATGGCAGTTAGGCTTCCAACTTCCATGGATATTCATTGGGGCCCAGATCCCCAAAGGTATTTCAGAGGATAACTCCCGCTGATTTCTATGAGTGTTAGGAACCTAAATACTTTAAAGGATTTGGACCTGGCTATTTAACTTCCCTTTGTGCCTTTGAAAATCTTCCTCAATACTATAGGGGAATATTCTCTCTTCATTTCACCCAGGGCAAATTTCCCTTGGATGCCTTCCAAAATCCCAGTCTGAGTTAAACAGCGTTTGTTCATTCTAGCTGTGGTCAGAAAATGAGAGAAAATGACTCAAGGGAAAGAAACATCCCCCAAAGTTTGTAGTTTCTGTGGAAAAAGTGAGGAATACCTCTAAGAGGGCTCTTAGTTAGACAGAATGACTCACAGATAGGCCAATAGATAGACCAATTGACCAGTGGATAAATGGACAGATTTCACTAAACTGTTTACATTTTATCCTCTTTCAAAGTCCTTTAATCTTCCTTCCTGCTCCAATAAGGATGCACATTTTCTGATGGTTGGAATTCATAAGGAACAGATTCACTATACTGTGTTTGAATTTACACACTATACGGACCCCGAGGAGGTATAGATCAGCAAATCTACTTTGAAGCAGTTTGAGCCAGGCTGATTTGCACAAGCTGTGTATTTCCCTCCTCAAATCTCTTCTGACCAGCACAGTTTTCTGACCTGCTCAGTGAATGCTGAATAATAATACTGAGATTCTGTAAAAAGGTAACTTTCCATCCAGCAAGACCAGGCAGAATTTTAAAGCAACTGAGGGCTTTAGACTGAAAAAATCAGGGAAAATGAGAATGCCACATCTCTTCTTTGTACCTTAGTTTCTAAAGCTATGGAAAAGATGATACATTTTACTTATCCCTCAGTGGAATTGTCAGACTAAAATCATTAATATTTATAGAACTCTTTGAGATCCTTAGATGGCTGTTGCTATGGAAATGCAAAGTGTTGTTAGTAGTACTGATTCAAAGACATTCCTAAATAACGGTTGATAATTAAAATTCAAATGGAACTCATTGTGGTTTCATAATATTGAGATCAGAGCTCATTTTGATTCTTTGTTTTTTAATTTTTGTAAGAAAAGGATAATAGAAAAGCGGATGGAGTACAAGTGAGGTAACAAGTCTGAAGCTTTTTTGTGCGGGAAAGGAAGTTAAAAAAATCTAAAATATGAAGAAATTTACAAAGATCAGGAGTATGTGACTATAGGACACTATGAGGAAATGTAACTGGTTTGTAGACAAGTACAGGGAAGATTAAAAAAAAAGCAGAGCTGGCTGAAAATTTTCAGAGGAATGTTTGTGTAAGAAAGTGCTGATTCAACAAAATCTATCTGTTTGGTTGGTAAGTTTTGATTTTGTATAAATTGTCTATGCAAAATTGATACAGTGGAATAATTTTGCTTCATTGTTATCATTTCAATGATAACATAATCAAATTTGTAGAGTAAAAATGAAACATTTTAACCAAATTATAAAATCCCAACAATTTTACTTTATCCAAATACAGTAGAACTTCAGAGTTACAAATGCCTCGGGAATGGAGGTTGTTCGTAACTCTGGAATGTATGCAACTCTGAACAAAACATTATGGTTGTTCTTTCAAAAGTTCATAACTGAACATTCACCTAATATAGCTTTGAAACTTTACTATGCAGAAGAAAAATGTTGCTTTCCCATTATTTTTTCAGTGGTTCACGTTTAAGACAGTACTGTATTTGCCTTTTTTTTTTTCGGTCTCTACTGCTGCCTGATTGCATACAACCAGTTCCAAGTGAGGCGAGGCTGAGGGAACTAAGCTTGTTTAGTCTGTAAAAGGGAAGAGTGAGGGGGTATTTGATAGCAACTACCGTAACTACCTGAAAGGATAGTTGGAGGATGGAGCTAGGCTGTTCTCAATGGTAGTAGATGACAGAACAAGGAGCAACGGTCTCAAATTGCAGTGGGGGAGGTCCAGGTTGGATATTAGAAAAATGTTTTTCACTAGGAGGGTGGTGAAGCACTGGAATGGGTTACCTAGGGAGGTGGTGGAATCTCCATCTTTAGAAGTTTTTAAGCTGCGGTTTAACAAAGCCCTGGCTGGGATGATTTAGCTGAGGTTAGTCCTGCTTTGAGCAGAGGTTGGACTAGATGACCTCCTGAGGTCCCTTCCAACCCTCATCTTCTATGATTCTATGTGGTTGACTGGTCCATTCATAACTATTCTGTTCGTAACTCTGAGGTTCCACTGTACAGAATTTCAGAATATTTTGTTTCACAAAAAATCCCCGCAATTTTGAATTTTTGCCCTGATTTAGAATTAAACCTAATTTTGAAATCTATGAATTTCTTGCGAGATAGCTCTGAAAAAGAGAGAAGACATTGGTCTTATACTTATTTGTAATAATAATCATGATAAATAAGTAGCCAGTTCTTTCAGCCCTTACTAATTAGCATTTGAATTGTTCCCTGAGCAATTCTACAGACCCCTATGCAATCAGTTATGGAACAAAGTCCCCTTCAATGTGAAGATATCACAATATGTCACCTCCCATTTATATAGCACCTTCCACCCAAGGACCTCTGAATAATTAACATCAGTTGTGTCAGCCATACAGCCTCTGACTGACAGGTCAGTATTTATCCTGCTTTTGCAAATAGAGAAAGTGAGGTGAGGAGAGACAAGAAGCGATTCTCCACCAAGGTCACACAGTGAGTTTGTAGCAGGGACAGGAAGAGATTCCGGATCTCCTAAACCATCCTGATCTAAGCACAGAATTGCCCCTGAATGTACCCTTTAGATATGAGAGAGTACACCTCCATGGAAACTGAAAAGTATGACTAACCAAACTACACAGATGGGGCTCGTGTCTATTTAGAGAGACAGAGAAACAGTTGATTTCATACACCCATCTCTGGAACCATCAATCCAATCGTATTGTTTGGCTCTCAAGACGCTCCATTCTAAAGATACCAGTAAAGGCTGAACGAATATAGAGGCTGTGGAGACCAGAGCTTGGACAGTCTGTGTTTTAGGAATAGCGACATCTATCATGCGACGCTTATAGCCAATGGCTATGATCTAGCAAACTTTGCTACACGAGGGGTCCCATTCATTTGCAGAACTGAGCCTTGTATGTTAAAGCAGTCAATCCTATCAGGTTGCTAAACACCATGAAAGTTATGGAATCAGGGAGTTCTGTGATTATGATATGATCAGGCAAAATTAAAATGTTTATGGGCAATGACAGTGTCTGAGATTTCTGGAAATCACAGTTGGCTTAGTTAAACAGGGAATTAAAACTGAGTAAATAAAAGGAGGAAAAATAATTCATCTTCAGTGTTAATTCTGCATGATCCCCTTCCACAAAAAACAGCAAGATGACTTGATACAAACTCCCCTTTGCCTTCAACTTCATAATAAGGTACTGGTCTATCTCCTTCCAATTCCCAGATTCCGCCAGATATGAAACTCTCTCTGATTTACTAGAGTGATGTTCTGGTTTACATTTCTTGCTGCAGACCCTTTCTTTCTTTCTTTCTTTCTTTCCTGATGATGATGAAGATAGATAGATAGATAGATATATATATAGATAGATAGATAGATAGATAGATAGATAGATAATTCTTTATTGTATTATTACTATTATGCAAGGCAATTTACAATAAAAGAAAAGAGCTTTCCTGAACTGAAGAAATACCGAGACAAGTTTTTTCCCTGATGAATTTTGACCATCAAGAGAAAAATTAGTCGTTGGAAGAAATTCAGAATTGCAGGAACCTACACATTTCAAAATGTTCAAAAGAGTTTATCTGCATAGAATTTTTAATCCATTTTTCTTCTCAATCTGTTTTTAAACAATATTGAAATGACTGTTGAATTTATTTCATTTACAAAATACCATGTACATGAAACATTCTGACAACCCTATTGTATTTTCTCTGTTAAAAAAATTAAAAAGTCATGAGCTTTTTTCAGAGAATGAACATTTTTTACAATATTGGCCATATTTTAGTTTTTCTTTATTTAAAAGATGGCAGTTTTTCAAGGAAAATATTATATTATTATTATTAGCGCTAAAATATTATATATCAATTCATTCAAATATTCACAAACTATAGCCACATAACATTTAATTTCATTACATTTTTAAGGAACCAGCTTCCATCTATACCCACCCCCACACTTACATGTAGCTAGGTAGATATGCTTATATAACTACACATAGCTGTACACACATTTTGGAATAGATATTATTTATGTTCTTGGTTAATTAATTCAACTGATGTGCTAAATTTCAGGATCAGAAGATCAGACTTTTTTTTTATCTTTTCACTTACACTCTGGCTCTATTTCTCCCCCACCTCTGTCATCCCTCCAGGACTTCCTGTAGATGATCTTCCCTGATGAATTTGTACCATCTAGAGAAAAATTGGTGTGAAGGCAAAATCAGAAACATTTTCATTGCAAAGGGTTAAAAACAAATTTATTTCAAGTTCATTTCAAGAATTTTCATAGAATTTTCAATCGATTTTTTTCATTTAGTTGAAAATATTATTGAAATGGCTATTGATTTTTTTTCCCCATTTACCAACCAGTGCATAAATGAAACATTTAAATAATCCTTTAAATGTGATTTTCCTCTGGAAAAATGGTGAAAATGTCATGATATTTTTGCAGAAATTTTTTTTAAAAGTTTTGATTAATCCCATTGGAAAAAGCATGTAGAACTAAGGACAACGCACAAGAGTCAGAGTTTACTATAGGATGGGTATTAAGGGATGGAGCATGATATCCTGATCTCTGATTACCCCCATTTCATTCTAACCTTAGCAAATCAAGTTTCCCTTTACTGATTTTTGTGGAAAGGCATGCATTTCCTGAAAGCTTTTCTCAGGGCCTTGTTCACCTCCTTGTTTCTCAAGCTGTAGATGAGGGTGTTGACCAAGGGAGTGAGGACTGTGTAGAAGACGGAGAACATTTTGTTAAGGTTTCTCAGTGTGGCACTATCTGGTAGGATATAGACAATAATCAAGGTCCCATAGAAAATTGTCACCACAATCAGCTGAGAGGAACAGATAGAAAAGGCTGCTTGCCTCCTGGTGGTGGAAGGGATTCTCAGGCTGGTGATGATTATACAAATGTAGGACTTCACAATGAATAGGAATGCAGGAAGGGTGAAGATGAAAGAAAGTATGAAGGTCACAAGTTCCATCAGGCGGGTGTCAGTGCAGGAGAGTTTGATCAAGGCGATGAAATCACAGGAGAAATGATCAATTTCATTCAGGCCACAGAAAGTGAACTGTGCTAACAAAGCTGTTGATACAGAGCTAGCTAGAAAACCACTATCTCAAGACAAAGATGCCAGCTGGAGACCACAGCTGCCGTTCATCTGTACTGCATAATGCAGGGGTTTACATATCGCTCAGTTCTGCACTATCATTGTGAGCATCACAAATACCTCATGGCTTATCTTGCAGTATTTTCAAAGTGAGAAAGGAGCCGCAGCATGGAAAAAAGCGATGTTATAAAGGCCGCCCTGCTGCAAGCCAGAGAGTGGAACAATTCCCGGTTGCTGCAAGCTGTCACGCATCATCTTCAGTTGGTGGAGCACCAATTCTGATCTCGGGAAACAAGCACAGATTGGTGGGATTGCATCGTTATGAAGGTACGGGATGGTGACCAGTGGCTGCAGAACTTTTGTATGCGAAAGGCCACTTTCTCTGAACTTTGCGCAGAGCTGTCCCAGCCCAGAAGTGTGTGAATACTCACTTGAGACCAGCTCTGACAGTGGAGAAGTGAATGGCCATTGCTCTGTGGAAGCTAGCAACCCCTGACTGCTACCTGTCAGTTGGGAATCAATTCAGAGTTTGTAACTCCACCTTTGGAGCTGCTGTGATACAAGTGTACAGGGCCATCAAAAAGCTTCTGCTAAGAAGGGAAGTGACTGTGGGAAATGTGCAGGACATAGTGGACGTGCTTGCTGCAGTGGGGTTCCCAAACTGTGGGGGAGCAATTGATGGCACGCATATCCCCATCCTAGCACGGACCACCTTGCCATAGAGTACATAAACCGGAAGGTGTTGCAGGTCCTTGTGGATCACAGGGGACGTTTCACTGATGGCGATGTGAAAATATGCCCCTTGGCAGTGAAAAAGTGTACCCCCGGACATGTAAGGATAACTTGTTGTTCCCATTGTCATTATCTATGTGCAGCGGCAAGCAGATATGTTGTGTATTTCGTTTTGTTATATGCCATAGTATGCAAAAACTAAACCTCTGCAATGTTACTCAGTGGTTCTGTTCGTTTTTGCCAACCAAAAAATGTCCTGTTACATGTCATAATAGCCAAGCAAGCAGCTAAAGCGATGCTAGGCCTTTAACACAGTGGTCAGGCAACTCAAATTGCACTGGGCCTCCAACGATCATGAACTCTCTGTTGTACCATGTGTAGATATTTTGGGATGGTGACTGCCGATGCCTGGATTTGCACACAGGCAGCCTTTTGTTTTGTACTCCTGGAAGCTGACCTGTCCATTATGGTGTCTGACATGTTGCTGGAGGACCAACACAGAGAGCCATCCAGACTACAGCCTGAGGCCATAGATTTTGTCTCTCAACTACAGGCCACTGCCATCATGGGAAAACAGTGTTTCTATGTATAGGGCCTACAAGGGGGCCACCCATCTCCATGTGTGTGAAGGATGTGAAAGATAGAGTGGGGACGGGAAGGACTCTGCCCAGGTTTCCAAGCTGACAAAGCTCAGACTTACAAGGCGTGAGCTCAGATTAGGGAGAGCTGCAGTTTAGGACTTTTATGATTATTCAAAGATCTGTAACTCTTAAGGATTTTATGTGTCTGTGGTTAAGAAATCCTTTTGCTGAGCCGGCGTTCCTTGCTTTCCTGCCACATTGCATGTGTAAGTGACTGGGGGGCACAGGAGAACTCAGACACTGGTTTTGAGGTCTAGGGCACCTAGAGGGTGGCCTCCCATGGCCAAAGCAAGGAACGTCAGACATGAGATCTGAGCTTGGGTCTTTGACCTGGGGCCCAAGGTCTACAAACAAAGATCAGCTTCTCCGCAAAGCTGCTTGACTGGGAAGCATGTAGGACCCAATGATTGGGTCCACTCAGAGCAGAGGGAAGACTGTAGATCTGGACATTACCCCAGCCTATAACAGTTCACTTGTTTGGTTTTTATTTTGTTTTATTTGACCAGTTGGCTGATTTTTCCCCCTTGGATTTATTTGTGGAGGTGGAGGGAGGGAAGGGTGAAGGATGTTTGATTCAGTGAAGGTGTCAATGGTCTGTGATGTATTCAGGACTTCAGTGTATCATCTCCTTCATGGTGTTTTCTGAAAGAGGTGACGGTTTGCCCTCCACCAAGAGGAAGGGGTGGGAAAGAGTTCTGGTAGATGTCTGGGTGGCTGAGATCTTGATGAAATGTTAATTTCAATGCTGCTGGGATTGAATTGAATTTGTAATGATGTCTTAGGGTATCTAGAGCCTCTGATGGGCATCTCTCTATTATTTTAAATCAAACTAATTAAATACAATATGTGCTGTGCTTACTATGGAGAGGATGCCTTTTTGAAGAGAAACTTCTTCCACTCTTTCCCAAAAGAAAATCTGACCCTGTATAATGAGGCCTAATATTGACCCCACTGAAGTCATTGGGATTCAGCTGCTTGCTTCAAAGGGGTCAGGATTTGGTCAATGCTCAATACACAGAAGGATCCAAATGTGGATAAAGGCACCCTGGAGAAAGTGAGTGCAATAGGGAGATAAGGGTGAAATTCCCCTCTCTGTTACACCAGGGCAAATGCTGAGTAGCTCCACTGACGTCTCTGGTTTAGCTCTGATGAGGTTCTTGCTGAAAGAGGCTGGACTAAAGTCAGTAAGGATTGTGCTTAATTTGTAATGAAAGAAGTGCCAGGGCTCAAGCAATTTTTTTCCTTTCATAACTGCTTTGGCAAGCTCAGAGGTGCCAGTGCTATGAATTGCCAAGCTTAGAAGTGCCAGGGCTGAGTGAGGCACTTAAGTTCTGGAATAGGCTGCCACAGGAGGTTGTGAAATCTCCATCATTGGAGGTTTTAAAGAACAACTTGGACAAACACCCATCAGGGATGGATGAGGTTTATGTGACCCTGAGTCAGTGCAGGGGGCTGGACCTGAGAAATTCTTGAGGTTCCTTTCAGTCCTACATTTCTATGAAGCTCTGACTGATATAAATACTGGTGAAAATTTCTGGTCTGGAGTGATTCTGTTCTAACCTTGGTGGACAAGTGCCATCACCACCCACTATCCTGTGGAAATCTGGTCACATCCCAGATGAGAAAGGATCACAGAATTCGGCTGATTATTATTATTATTATTCATGCTGCACATGACTGTGTACACTACATATTTGATAGATAACAGTAGTGTATGTGATTAGACGTACAGACAGACTGACCTCCTCCGAGCACACAAGCTCATTTTGTCATGATAGATAGATAGATAGATAGATAGATAGATACTAAGTCCTTTGTGAAAGGAAAGTGACTATTTCTTATACTGAATAGTCAAAGCCTTCCCAGTGGTAGGAGCTGCTACAGTGAATGAATATTGTATCTCTCTTTCTGTCCTATATCAATGAAAAAGAGGTAGATTTCTCTGACCCAATTAGTGAAGGAAGGATATTTGTTGTCTCAGTGGATTAGACCCAAATCTCCAAAGGTATGCAGTCACGTAGCTCTCATTAAAAGCAATGGGAAGTAGGTGGCTAAACACTTTTAAGGATCAGTGCCCTTGTTCTGAGGATCAGATTAAATGGAGAACAGAGAATTTATGGAAAGAGAAATGATTTCGCCGGGTAGGTCAAGAGGTCAGATGGTCAGGGGGGGGCTCAGGGATGGCAGATCAAGCTCATAGAATCATAGAAGATGTGGGTTGGAAGATACCTCAGGAGATCATCTAGTCCCAACCTCCTGATTAAAGCAGAACCAACCTCAACTAAATCATCCCAGCCAGGGCTTTGTCAAGCCAGGCCTTAAAAACCTCTAAGGATGGAGGTTACTGGGTGGGGCTCAGACAAGGCAGGTCTGATGCTGGGTGCGGTTCAGAAATGGTAGGGGAGACTCAGGGACGGCCGATCAGATTGCTGTGTCAGTTTCAGGGTCGGTAGATCAGGTGGCTGGGTGGGGCAGGTCAGATTTGCTTTAATTCAGAAAGTGGATGTATTATGATACAGATTGTTCTGACCAAAACCAAACTTTTTTGTTTTTTTAAATTTTCTTGATGGAGAATTGTAAAAAATGGAGGCAAAATCAAATTTTTCCAAGGAAAAAAGTCTGTTGTGTGAGAATCTCATTATTTTCTTGAAAACATATACTATGGGAAATTCCTGATCAGAAATTTGCATAATATGATTTAGTCACTTTGTAATGATGCAGTTCATACTCTACTGCATGAGTATAATCACAGATGCCTCTTTTTAATGCAGATGTGAGGGACTTTTAGAGATATAGCATATTCTTAGCCAATCTGGGTTATGTTTCAGATTTTGCATCTTTTTATTAAATATGTAAGTACTTAAATAGTAAAATTTCTATTAGAATAATTCATATAATAAGTACCACCTTTTCAGTGAAGGTATCTAGCCAGCTAGCTAGGGGCAAAGGTCTGCATCTCATTCTCTCGCAGCCCACCTAACCCCGTTCTTGTGAGGTCCCTTCAAGCCACCAGAATCATGCAGAGTGACTATGGGATAAATGGGACCCAGCCCCATAGGAATTGCAGTAGTCAGTCCAAGCAGGGGACCATCGAAAGGAGTGTCCTGTCACAGACAGGGGCCAGCACTAGATACTTCAGAGGAGGTGGAGTAAACTTGGCAGTGGAAAATTACAGGATAATTTGCACCCTGATTTAATTTCCTCCTAAACACCTGTGGCTTACACGCTGAAGCAAGAAGGTCATAACATTTCCCTTCCCTTCTGGTTCGGGAAAGCCTTCACTACCATAGCACATGGGACATCTAACACAATGCGTATATATGCATTGTTTGCCTAAAATATGTATTTTGCTTCTTTCTGAACCATCACATTGGAAATGAGCTGGGTGGGGGACATCATGGACTTGAATTCTATTCTCCAGAGTTCTAGTCTCAAGTCTTTGCTGATGTATGGGCTGGTGGATGGCAAAGGAGACAA
The DNA here is from genome assembly GCF_026122565.2 of Emydura macquarii macquarii. NCBI lineage: Eukaryota > Metazoa > Chordata > Testudines > Chelidae > Emydura > Emydura macquarii. Next base: position 90,840 of record NW_027133836.1, on the reverse strand, counting down.
GCTTCCTTTCTTGTCTCAACCATGGACTCATTTTCGTATCTGCATCTGATCACTTATTTCATTGGACCAGTAGTCGACAGCGCTATTCTGGACAGACTGTAGTGTAACTGAAATCAGCATCTGGCCTGTGATTCCACATTTCCGTCTGTGTGATCATACTGCGGAGTGGACAGTCATTGGTAGATCTGGCTTCTCTCTGTGCATCATAGACACTTACGTGTCCCGCACCCCGCTTACCATAGAATCGGAGCACCTCACTATCATTAATATAGTTATCCTCACAACACCCTTATACAGTAGGGAAGGGCTATCATCCCTATTTCCAGATGCAGAACTGAGACAAAGAGAGACTAAGTGACTTGCCCAGGTTCATGCAGAAGAGAAGGTATTTGAGCTTGAATCTCCTAAGTCATACACCAGAGCCTTAACTCATAGATCACCCTTCTGTGGGGTCTCGCCTTGGCATATTACAGTTGCAGCTGTGAATATGGCAGCAGCTGTGGCTATTTGACCATCCACATTTTTCAAATATCCTCCAGCTTTGTCTTCAATGATATATTAGAATTGGAAACATGTCCAGAGAAGGGCAACAAAAATGAATATAGGTGTATGGAGCAACTCTGGACAGCTCATTACAGTAGAAAACCAGGAACAGAGATGGAGTTTTCAAAGGATTTAAAGGCAGTTTAGTTGTCCAACTCCCTCTGGAGATCAGTGGGAACTGGATATCTAATTCTATTGGGGTCTTTTGAAAAATCCTAGTCAAGGACTCCTGGGTTCCATTTCCAGCACTCAGTAGGTTTCGTGGTCTAGTGTTTAGATCAAATAACTGGGGTTCAGGATTGCTGGATTCTTCTCTCACTTTTACTGCAGCTGCCGCACTTGGACCTAACAAAAGTATGTCAATGGGTGCAATAATGACCAGAATCATTATGTACTAAAAAACACAGCAAAAGTCAACAGCTTAATATTGGCGCAGCTGTGAGTGACCTTGTATGGATAGATTGTTATTAGACAAGGTGCAAGTAGATGACACTCAGGAACACGTAGCATGGCTCCTGACTTTAGCAGGACTGATCAAACTTACTGTTACCATATGCAAATGGTTTATTGCGGGACAGCTGTGACTCACAAGACCAGGATTCAACTCCCAGTTCAGCCTGAGGATCTATGGGTGACCTCTGGGAATTTCAAAGGGACTAATGAACTGCGACGGAGTGCCCCAGGCCTTCGTGGCCCCCTACTGAAGGCCCCACGGTTTTACTACACCCCACCCCAGAGAAAGAGCAGCAAAGGTGGGTCCTCAATTCCTGCCTAAAGAGCCTGCATCGAAGCAGCCGATCAAAGCCCACAGGGCTCAGATAAAAGGAGCAGCAGGGGCTTAGTGGGTCAGGACCAGAGGGGCAAGGATGAGGCTCTGCTCTGGCTGTAGTTACAGGCCGTAGGAGTGAGAAGACCTGAGAACTGTAACCCTAAAGTAACAGGTGGAGGTGAAGGGACCTGGTGGGAAGAGGCCCTGGGAAGCACCAGCAGCTCGTTAAAGGCAGCAACACATGGCTGTTGTGTACAGGGTCCCTGGGCTGGAACCCAGGAGTTGTGGGCGGCCCGGGTTCCTCCACTGATGAAGTGGCCTAAGCCCCGAGGAGGAATCAAGTCTCCCTTAGAAGCCCGAGTCAAGGTTGGTAACCTGGAGGGGGTGTCAGGAGGGGGTAGGAAATTGCAGTATCACCCCCAGCCGCTAGAAAGCAGTCAGGAGGTGGGTGGCCTCCACCAGAGGAGCCCAGGTCTTTTGGACAGTTTTGGGAGTGTTAGACTTAATATGTCTGGTTCTCAGTCTGTGAAATGGGAATGATAACCCTTCCCTACCTCACAGACATGAGGATAGATGGCAGGTGGGTCATAGAGGAACCAGAGACATGCATGCAACCAAGTAGAAATTTTATCCCTCAGTCGCCTGATTTCTCCCCTTGCTCTCCTCACTTCAGCCAGCTGCCAGGAAGAAGGACCTTTGAAATAGCAGCTCTGGATGGGAATTTTTTTTTGAAATTTTGTTGATGTTTTTGTTGAAGAATGCCAATTCAGCAAAACCAAAACTGCTTGCAAAACAGTTTTGGGTTCAATGGAAAACGCAGCTCAAAATATTTTTTGGTTAGAAAATTTTCAAGGTGGTGAAATCCGCCTGTTTTAGGACTGTCAAACCAGAAAGTTTTGGTTTTTTGAGTCAAAATTACTTCATTTTGAAATTTTAGTAAATATACACTAAAAACGTTTTAAAAGGAAAAAATGGTTAAAAATGAAATAAAACATTGTGAAACTATATTAAAAATTATTTCAACGAAATGGAATTTTTTTTCCCCAGATTTTTGGTACACAAAAGTTTTTGAGATTTTGACTTTTCGTCCCGATTGATGACAAGAAAAATGTCTAGATATAAAAAATTTTCATGGGATGGGAAAACCATTTCCTGCCCCGGCCTCCTTTGAAAGGAGACTTGTCCACGTATCGTCTGATAGACATGCACTTTAGAGTCTGCTCATTGCAACCAACAGTCAAAGTGAATTTGTTCAGCGTAAAAAGGCATAGGGGCATTAACTCCAATGGCGTTTGGGTGAGTTATGCCAGCTGGGGCATGAGCTGCCTTACGTTAGAGCTGTCTGCATAACAAACATGGAATTAACTAAGGGCTTCTCTTCACTTACCTCAGAGATTTGGCGGCAGTCAACCGGCGCTAGGCAAGCTACACAAAAAATGTGCATAACTCCTGTTGACTTCTGTGCTGCTGTTCTGCATGCTGTCTTCACTGCACTGCGCTGATGGGAACCGCGTTCCCATCAATGCAGCGCTACGCCACTTGAGAAGGTGGTCTTAATATGTCGATTTCTGGATTGACTGAGTGGGTCTTCACTGACTGCTCAGTTGATCCAGATAAGTTGGCAAATTTGCCTCCGTCAGTGAAGACATAGCCTAAGTTAGGATTTAGCCAAGAAATGAAGGTTAAAACATCTGCTTTGATCAAAAAGTGCCGTGAGTTTTCCAGGATCCAAGCGCTGCATTTGCAACTGGGGGTCAGCTCTGACTTTCAGGAGAGTTCATCCCCTGCTGAGCGCCCACGACTGTTCCCTGCTTCCATGCTGGGATATGGGGTCAGCAAGAACTGAGAGAGAACAAGGCCATCTACTAAGCCCCCCACCATTTTCCCAGCAGCACTGTGCTCCCCTCGCAGATGGCTGGGACACGGCTCAGCACTGACTCCGAGCAGAGAGCACATCCTATGGAGTAACCCATTCCACTCTGCAATACAGCACCTCCTAGCAGAGCGCGGGGCTCAGAGAGGGAGAGTTGCAAGCAGTTTTCTGTGAGAACTGCTGCATTAAATTAAGCAAAGACAGGAGCTTCAGTGTAATGTTCCTAGTTAGCACCCAGTGCAATCTGCAACACCAATCTGTTCTAGCAAGGCCCTCGGACTCGCCTCACTCAGGGAATACATGAGCGATCTCCTTCCCTTTGCCCCAGACAATTCTGATAATGTCCATGGGAGTTTGCCAATGGGAGGGCATCATGATGTGCTTAAAAACACAGCAAATGTCCAGGATTTAATATTGGCGGAGCTGTGAGTGACCCAGGGGAGTGCAGTACACCAGGGGGAAAGGGGAGAGAACACAGGGAAGGGCACAGGGAGGGTGTAAAGTTATAAAAAGCTGCAGAGAGAACAGACACCTCAGAGCTGAAGAAGAAATTTAACAGAGCAGAGACACAGTTAGGCAGTTTCTCTATTTCTATTGATGGGATCAGCACCGAGGCCCCTCCAGCCAGGTTTCCCCCAGTGGCTGGTACCAGCTTCTTCAGAAGCAGGTGCAAGGACCCTGAAGTGGGCGACTCTGGGCTAATCGCCATAAGAACACTGACCCTTAAACCCTTCCAGTCCGACGTTGGTTTCACCTGGGGGGACAAATTCTCCTTCTGCGTGAAGAGGTTGGTCAGGGAGATGTAAAGGGGTGAATGGAGCTCTCCGAGCGTAGGGGTCTGGCCATGGCCTCGCAGCTTGAACACCCTGCCAGGCAGTGTGTCCAGGTGCAGGGATTCACAGCCTGCTAGGTGTTTAACGCCAGAGGGGACCAGCAGCATCATCTAGCCTGACCTGGACTTGGCAGACCACAGAAGGTCACCATAGAGGGCCGAGCCTAATAACTCGTGCCTGCGGAAAGCCTGTCATCCACAGAGGCAATCGTGACTTGAAGACTTCAAAAGCCAGAGCATGCACTGCTTCCCTTGAGCGTTTCTGCCAGTGGTACTCACCCTCCTGCATATAAATGTGGGTTTTGTTACTGACTGGAATTTGTCTCTGTTTAACTCTGGGGTTTTATTCCTGGATGTGGGAGAGGAGTGTAGGGTCGAGTGAGCTAGAGTGGGAGAGCAGGGAGCTAGGACTCCTGGGTTCAATTCTGGCCTCTACATAGCAATGAGTTTTAGCCAAAACACCCCTGCAAAGATCACTCCTTGTTTCGTCCTTGGATAATCATTACCCCCTTGGGATCACTCACAGGGACACTTGGAGTTTGGATTCAGGACCCCTGTATATTCTCTCTGCTTTTGTCCTAAAAGAAATGGACTGTGCGCTGTGAAATCTGGCAGGTGACTGGTCATTCTTCTCCGTGTCCCTGAGACAGCGCAAACGACAGGTGCTCAGACCTGTGGAGCTAGTCACAGCAAATTGCAGGGCGGTTCCCAGCTGAAATCCCTGGTCTAGAGGGAGAGGTAGACGGATCTCTGCCCAAAGAGAGGTGACAACCGGAGGTGTGGGCTCTAAGGGGTTGCCACGAAGGGGCAGAGATGCAATTAACCCTGAAAGTGCAAGGCTCACAAGGGTCTGTTCTGGCCCTAAAGGCTATGAAAAGACGATCACATGGTTACCTTGTCCTTCCGCCCCACCAATCCTCACCCATTGCTTTGACTCCTCCACTAGATTCCATCAGCTGCCAGCTACACGGTGAGCTCCTCCGGGGAGGAACTGTCTGGGCACCGCTCGGCATAATGGGTTCCCGTCTCAGTTACTGTGTGTCTGCCAAGCGCCGGGCACAGTGGGGGGGGGGGGGTCTGTTGCTGTGTGTCTAAGCGGTGCCTGCCACAAAGGTGTGCCAGTCCCTGAGCACTTGTGCGGTGCTTGGCACAAGGGAGCGTCCAGCCCAGGCGAGGCAAATCCGGTTAAATTAGGTTAATTAACCTGCACCTGGGGGAGAAGCAGGGCTGGAAAGGTTGATGGAGCACAGCTGGGAAGGAACAGGTGGGGCTGATATAAAGCCAGGATGTTGACAGCTGCCGCTCTCTGGGAGAAGGGGCAGGGGGTGTTTGGGGCTATGGAGTTGTAAGGCTTGAAACTTTTCAGCTAACAAGTTGTACATCAAAACTTATGTAAATGGCTAATCTTCAAGAATAATGGCCCATGCAAACATTCGATGACCCAGGAAGCCAGATGTCCTCTTGTAATTTTAATTTCTATAAGAACACCACCTTTGCTTTTGTGTTTCTGTCTGTCTGCCACCTATCTGTAAAGGTTTCCCCCCCTCCCTCCACCCTCTACTCCCCCCTTCTACCTCCACCCTACCCCCCCACCGAGTGTAACCTTAGCAGTCTGGATGTAAGTGGAGTGATTAAAAGTGTCTCAGTATGTATTTAACGACCATTATCACGGTTGTTCCCTGTAGATGGGACAATGTCTGTATTTGTAAATGAATAGATAAAGAATTTAAAATGTATTAGGTAATCGATAAGAAAGGGGATATAACTTATCACTGTAACATCAGGAAACTGAAGCTGGTTTAGCAGACTCCCCGGTATCGTGAATAAATCTCTCTCTTCAGTGTTGTCTGTGCAGCTTGATTCTTGGGGAAAGAATCCTTTCGTGCTTTACAATTTGGTGCAGCGAGCAGGTTGTAATCGGGATCCTTGGAGCTCTTCCCACAACCAAAGGCAGAGGTGAATACCTTTTATACTTACCACCTCCGGTGCACCCCTTGGTCTGGGACTCCCTGAGATACCCCTTTGCGCCCTCTGTTTTTATAAAACGAACCATGCATAAGACACAGACAAGAGGACTGAACAGGGCTTATGTTTTGGGATTGTAGTTTTGGCCGTGTTTTCGGGGTGCAAGTATTGCTTCTGCAAAGGCTGCGCTGCCAGGGTTTCCAGGTTGCAGGGATCGCTCCGGTGAAGGCTGCAACACCAAGTACTGAGCACCAGAGTGTGCTTCGGTAGTGCTGGGTACAAGGGTGTGCTCGGCTGATTCCCCTGAAACGCCATTCAAGTGGGTTTTAGGAAGCTGGGTGACAATGTCCTACGAATTGCCCCAGGGTGCTTCAATGATGCCCTCAACGGGAGGAAAAATCATTGAATTTCTAAAAGAAAAACATGCAAAGGTTCAAAAATCTATGGTGAAAGATGGATGGAGCGGTGCAAATGTAAAAGACAGTTTGTTATGGTGGTCTGGTCAGACAAAAGGAAAGTTAGAGAAAGGAGTTGTAATACTTTACTGTGAATATGAAAAAAAGGTAAAAGAGTTAGAGGGACTTCAAAAAGCTTTCACAACAGTGCAGAGCCAAAACGCAGATCTGAACCAAAAATTAAATGAACACCAAACAGAGAACACTGCTTTAAAGGTTAAACTGAAAGAATGTAACTCCTCTGCACATCATATTACTGCTATTATGCAACAGGAGGATCACACCGATCTTGGTTCAGACAGTGATAATGAAAATAACCAAAAAGAAGTTAATTGGAAACAGCTCACAAAACTAATACAAAAATGGAAGCTGGCATACACGGAGGGAACTCGGGATAATTGGCTTCTCCCTCCTCCTCCTTTTAACCCAGAATCTGATGCCAGCGCCCCCATGGCTCCGTTCCAGGTAACCACTCGATGGACAGGACAGGGAGGTACCAGAACAGCTCAGCATACTTGTAAGTATACTCCTCTCAGGACCGAGGAAATGAGGGGCTTATTAAAGGATCTCCCGGATCTAAAGCTCAAAGACCCAAACTTGATCTTTTGGAAAAAGATAAATCAGATGGTTACAACGTATACATTACATCCTAGGGATCTCCATATCCTGACTAAAGCTAAATGCCCGGACCTTTCATGGCTCAAGGTCCTTGTAGAGGAACATAGAAATGGCAATTGGGCCTCTGTTAAGTTTGAATCAGAAGTTGATATAACTCGTGCTTGCACTGATTTTAAAGAAGCCGTTCAAAATGCCCTGGGCAATGGAGCTGGGAACTGGGGACTGATAGTAGGCTGCGTACAAGGCAAAAATGAACCCGCTGCCAAATACTGTGAGCGAAAATAGGAAATATATTCAAGCAATGCAGGCATCTCAGACCCCCAAAAGACTGATCAGGCATTCTTAAAAATGCTAAAGGAAGGTTTCAGCTCCCATCTGCAAACCGCCCTTAATTTGGGAGTAAACCCAGGCTCTGATTACGAATCTATCTGCCTGTGGGCTTCTGAATGTGAAGCTAGACAAGCCAAAGATAAAAAAGAAAAACCTGCCTGCATTTCTGTGGTAACAGCAAAAAGTAAAATAACTTGTCATAACTGTGGGGGTGTTGGGCATACCCAGAAAGCATGCAGGCGTAAAACCCAAAACTCTGGTCAGGGACAGGACCACAGTCAATTGAACCCCCGCAGTACTCTGCCTTTTCAGTCCGGGTCTGGCCCTGCTCCTACCACCCCCCCCCCCCCCCCCCACACACACACACTTTGCCATGCTTTATCTGTGGGGGAATTGGACATTGGGCAGCTGGATGCCCAATCCGGATGGCCCCGGGTAACCAACCCCAGCCGGCAGCTCAGCCCACTGCCAACGCCTACTCACACCTGAGAAGGGAAGAAATGGCTAGACTTTTGAACTCCATGACCCGCTAGGATTCAGCGGCCCCCTTCTCTGTCAGTGCTATGGAGGCGGATATAAACCTCTCGAGACCACATTTGCAAGCATGGATAAGGGGCCGGCCATGCACAATCCTTGTGGATACGGGAGCGTCCGTTTCCCTTACTGACCTCCCCCACCCACTACTAAACAATACATTACTATTTCAGGAGTAGGAGGCACACGCATCACTGCCTACAGGAGCCAGCCTGTTCTTGTAGAATCCAACCTATTTTTCTGAACTCAATCTTTTTACGTAGCTCCAAACGCGGAAGGAACTATTTTGGGCATGGATGCTCTCCGCGAGCTTGCAGCTACTCTTGAGCTCGCTCAGAGCACAGTTACATTTACTGACAAACTCATGTGCACTCATATCATTCCACTTCGCAGAGATAAATCTCTCTCTTCTATTGCCACTGCTAAATCTGTGACTCTCACCTGGAATACCTCTAACCCTTTTCAAGAATTATGTTCCAGATTTCCTTCCATCTGGGCTGAGGACAAGTTATCCTGTGGCTTGGTGCCTGTTCATCTCTGCCCACCCATCCAGGTTACCGGTCATCTCCCTCCACCTACCAAACAATATCCTCTCAAACCCGAGGCCTTAAATGCGGTAGGTGATATTATTCATTCTTTACACCAACGAGGCGTACTTGTTCCCTGTTCCTCCCCCACCAACTCCCCTATTTCGCCAGTTAAAAAACCTGATGGCTCATGGCGCCTTACCATCGACTATCGCACCGTTAATCAATATGCAGATAAACTTGCCCCCATTGTAGCTGACCCGTCAGTCGCCCTTTCGGGCCTGAAGCATTCTTACTGCATCTTCACTGTGTTAGACATTGCAAACGGCTTTTGGAGCCTCCCCGTACATCCAGAATCCCAACACTGGTTTGCATTCACCTTTGGCCCCAACCAATTCAGCTGGACCCGTTTGCCCCAAGGACATCATAATTCCCCCACCCTCTTTCAACGGGTTATGGCAAAGGCCCTCTCTTCGGTAAACTGGGCTTCTGCCAATTCTACTTGTCTGCAATATGTTGATGATTTATTGCTTGCTTCTTCCACTGTCTCTGACCACTTACAAGCCCTTCGAATGCTACTCCAGGCCTTAGCCGATGCAGGCTTAAAGGCCAACCCTCGGAAAGCTCAGATAGCTCTACCTACGGTTCAATATCTGGGTTACACAGTCTCCCAGGACTCCAAAGCCCTCACTTCAGACCACCGGGTCGCAATTGCTGCAGCACCGCGGCCAACAACAATTCGGGAATTACGTAAGTTAATGGGCCTCCTTAATTTTTGTAGACAATATATCCCATCATTTTCCACGCTAGCACAACCCCTCAATGACCTTCTTAAAGGGGCCCAAGCCTCCTCAGACCCCATCTCTTGGTCACCAGAGCATGACCACTGCTTAACGCAGCTTAAAACAGCCCTCCTTTCGGCTCCAGCACTGGGGTTCCCCCGCTTGTCAATACCATTCGAGCTCTGGACCCATGTACAGGATGGCCATGTTATTGCTGTTCTCACTCAGAACCATGGCAACAGGCGTTGCCCTGTGGCTTACTATTCCACCCGGCTTGATCCAGTAACTTGGGCTTTTAACCATTGTCTTCAAGCCGTAGAGGCAGCCTCTTGGGCCATTACTGTTTCCTCACCTTTGGTTTCTGGAGCCCCCCTTACAATTTTTGTGCCTCATGCAGTTCACAAAATCTTGGACGGAGGCCTCTTCTCCAAGGTCACCTCAGCACGATGGTCCAAGTGGGAATGCACCCTTCTAAGCCCTGTCGTGGAAAAGAATCACACTGCTACATTTTAGAGTTGGATCGGGTGCAGCTTTAATTGTGACACACACAATCACATAACCGTAGCTATGGGGAATACTATAGCCATAGGAAAAACCCAGGTGGCTATAGGGAAGTCAAGCAGCATGTCTGGATGCTGGGCAAATGTACTTCAACTGGTTAACAGATACAAAAGACTTATATAGGGGTTGCTTAGGTTCATTTACACATAGATCGTATAGTGGAATTTGATTAACAGTTTATACTTAACACGAAAGACAATCACAATGCAAAGTGGGGCACACCAGACGCCCTCACAGGAACGCCCAATGAGTCACTTGAGTATACAATGGTGTGAGTCTCTGTGGGGCCGGTAAGACAAAGGGACAAGTACTGGTACTTATCAAACAGGTGAAGTCTGTTCACAGACTTCAATAAGACTTAAGGCTCAACAGAGAACTTGCCTCTCAGGTGTGGTTCAGAGACTTCTTGTGGGACTTTAACATCTTTATCCTAATTTCAGTTGAGGCCTTCTGTTAATGGTTTAGCTTGGGGCTTCTATTTCAGTTTCAGGCTACAACTTCAGGCCAGGCCTTCTATGACCAGTTTCAGGCCAAGCATTCTATTAATAAATGTAATGCTTATTTCTTTGATTCCACAATCCTCCCTTTTGTACTTCCAGTACAACATAAAAAAGACTGATTTGAAAGGGCATAAGCATCTGTGGCCTCTCTTATCCATTACTATTGGGGGGGGATTACAACAAAATTGAAACAAAACATTTGCTAAACACACTTAGGTTTGCCTGTTCCACAAAGCCATTTTCTGTAGTTCAGGTTCAAGCACTTGTCCTGCTATAAATTGTACTTCCACACACCCTCACTCTCATCTAAAGAGTGGTCCAGGCACCTACCCTTCCCGCACACTGACCAGTGGGGCATTGGTCCAGGAGGCCCAGGCTCCAGGTTGGTCCGATGCCTTATCCACTGGGCATGCTACGGGGAGGCAAGGGAGGCGGTTGTCTGCTTGGACAATAATACCCAAAACTACAGGCATGGTTTTTGAGGAAAGACTGGGATAACATATGGTTATACATTATTATAAGGCAAAACATTAGAACTATGTACATATTCAGGTTGCATTACATCAAACGAGATTAACAGGCAGTTAGGGCAGTTAGAATGTAAGGTTTTCTTGGAGGGTTTTGAACTTTCACAGCAAAACAAAATGTCCATTAATTGCTGGGTTTCTTGGTTGTTTTCTTCTTTTGACGGTAGAGTCTGCTTACAATTGAAGCATGAATCCAGTTAAGGTATCTTTGATATTGCACCGCAGTGTTAGTGGTTAGCAGCACTAAATAAGGTCCTTTACACCAAGGTTGCAACACATTGTGTTGTTGGTGGACTTTTACACAGACACAGTTGCCAGATTGGAGGGAATGGTACAGTTCTGTTTCAGGTGCTGGAAGGGCTTCTTGAACCTGTGAGTAGATAGACTTAACACACTTCATTAATAATTTACAATAGTTCAGTATCACATCATCAGTTGAGTGCAGATCCAATCCTTGTGAGTCTAGTGGTCATCTCATGGATCTGGCCATAAGGATCTCATGTGGAGATAGTCCATGTTTTCTGTTGACAGTATTTCTAAGATACAGGAGAGGCATGGGTAAGCCATTTGGCCACTTTAAGCTGGTTTCTGCACATAGGTTTTGAATGACTTGTTCTGTGGAGTGGGTTTCTTTATCACTGTCCAGGATGAGGGGTAACCCAAACCAAGGTTTAAATTCTTTCAATAGTTTCTTGGCAACAGCTACTCACTTCTGCTTGCTTACAAGGATATGCTTTTACCCATACTGAAAACATATCAATGATGATTAACACATATTCAAAATAGGCATTTGGACAAAATCCATTTGCAAGTTCACAAAGGGTCCCCATGGAGGGGGTGAAATTCACAAAGGGACGCTAGGCAAATAGGGAAAGATTCAGGAAAAAGAAAACAGGAAAAATTCGGGGCAACCCAATCATGATCAAATCAAATCATGATGACACAAAATCAAAAAAATCAAACCACCAAAAATCATGAAATCACACAATGAAATCAAATCATGATAACATCCTACATCCCCCCTTTGCTCGTGTGAGTCACGGAGTGAGTCGCACGGGCAAGGTATTACAATATAACAGTGTAGAGGTTTGCGGGGTTTACACTATGGACTTGTGGCTTTTAACTTAGCGTATATTTCTTATTTAATAGCACATGGCACATATTCTAACTTAAACAAATACAACTTAACTAAAACAATTAACAATGAGTGAAGTATAATAGACATTATCCCTGAAGAGGTGGGGGACCATCCAGTACAAACATTATACCCATGATATGCAGTAAGCTTTGTTAGACTGGCAGTGAGAGGTGTACTGTCCTCTTGGATTTGTGGTATACAGAACACTTACATTGCATTGGCATTTATTTACAGGGGTTTGCTAGTACTCTCATTTTTTCATGATGTTACACAAACACACCGCTCTTTGTATAGGACTTTTGTGGCATTTTTCTAAATTATTCCAAATACATTTTTCCACTGTGGCAGTTCTGTTGCATGGTTCTATGGAGGAAGGTATGGTTAGGCAGACCCATTTGTGGGGTTACATGTACTACAGCCCCTGGTATCCAATAGTTTTCTCTCTCCCAGCCCACTGACTTATAACCCAGGATAACCCAAAGGATCCTATGGCCAATTTTGGTAAGGGACTTACTTTCCAAACTACCTCCATAGATTGCTGGTGGGCAATTCTCGCAAATATCTAATTTGACACTTTGAGGCACAATAACCATGACTTTGTGCCCATTCCATTTGGCAGTGCAGCTGGTTCTGCAAATTAGGATGTACAGGCACTCTTGTAAAACAGTCAAATTCATTTTAAGCAGTACTAGTTTCACAGAAGAATAAAAGGTATACATCACCTTTAACTGGTTAGATCTAAGTTTACAGAGCATTAGGGCTGAAAGGAAAAGCCTTTCATACTCAGTTTGCCTAGAGTTAGATGGCTGCTATAGTCATGGAGCGAAAGCAGGGGGGGGGGGGGGACACAGACTGCTTGCTGTAATGTGATCTCTGATGAATTGAGTTGGGGTGGGCAAACCCTCCTTCTAGTAGCAAAACTCAAAAAGTAAAGAGATAAGACAGCCTCCTCCGATTAGATAAGTAGCTCAGTGATTGAATTCAGGTTAGGTTCTGCAGGAGTTTTACAAGTGAAGCAAACTTTAAGATTCATTGTCTACTATGCCCTGCCATTTTAAAAAGGCTTGTTAGGAAGTGAAGGCAAACAACAACAACAAAACTTGCTCAGATTGGGAGAGTTTCACAATGGTAAAATAGATAGCAGCTGCAGGAAAGCATGACAAATTAGTAGCCAGATTAGGGATGACAGAAAAACTGCAGCATAAACTGCTTGCAGATCTTGCACAAATTAGAACTTGAGGTACCTGTGCCAACAGTTCCTTTTGCAATTAGGAAGTGAGGGCTTTGGCACCTCTATGATCAGAATTTGTAACAAGGCTACTAGTGAATGTAGGCACTTGAAATTTAAAATCACATTGTCTACTCGGTACAAAACTACAAAAGAATCTAATTTCAGGATCTCTTTTCCTACCAAATTCATTGATTTACAGTGCTTCCTGATTTCTTTTTGCTTAATGCAGTACCTTCAATACTAAACACAACCATAAGAGTAACAAGACAAAATATAAAACATAATACAACACAACACAACAATGTTAGTAATCAAGACAAAACATAAAACACAAAACACAACCCTTGTTGCAACACTAGATCCATGGTTTTGTTTCCTAGCTGTTTTACTGGTACCAGTCTTTTCCATAGTCCTGAAAGATAAAAGAACACTTTTTCTACCCCTTGGGGGGGGCGGCGAATTATTGCTTAGAATACACATTTGTACACAAATTACATTTCCTTTTATGCATTTGGAGGCAGTTAAGTTCCAATGGAAATCCTTTTTTTTTTTTTTTTTCCTAGTTCATGATTTAAACTAAATCATTCATATTTAAGTCACTTTAGTCAGGTTTATTTACAGACCATTCCTTTAGGAGAAGGGCCCATTTTCCTTCAGAATGGCTGCAACGAAACCAAGAATTTATTTTTCTATAACAATTTTACAACTTTTAACTGTTTCATTTCCTCCAGCTTCTATAGGGTTACTCTTTTACTCTTTTCCCACTTTTGCTTACAATTCTTGGCAGCAGGCTTATCTTGTTTTACACACATATTTATTTCCAAAACATCAAGTTTGGGTCTTTGGGCTTTATATCTGGGAGATTCTTAATAAGCCCCTTATTTCCTCTGTACTGAGAGGAGTATCCTTATGAACATGCTGAGCTGTTTTCCATCTAAAATCAGTGTATTCCTCCTGTTGCATGATAGCAGTACTGTGATGTGCAGAGGAGTTACACTCTTTCAGTTTAACCCTTAAAGCACTGTTCTCAGTTTGGAGTTTCTTCAATTTATAGTTCAGAATTGCCTTTTTCTAGCTTTTCTTTTTTACAGTAAAGTATCACAACTCTTTTTCCTAGCTTCTCTTTCGTTTGATCAGACCACCACCACAAACTGTCTTTTACCATAGGTTTCTGAACCTTTGCATGTTTGTTTGTTTGTTTTTTTTCTTCCCTTTAGAAATTTAATGATCTTTTCCTCCCCTTGAGGACATCATTGAAGCACCCTGGGGCAATTCGTAAGATATTGTCACCCAGTTTCCCAAACTCATTCAAGTGTGACAACCCTGGCAGTGCAGCTACCTGGGGCTGTAAGAATACTTTGTTAATTGCACAGAGGATTTCTAATGTGCTTTTGATCTGGGACAGTTACTAAGCCTGGTTTTAAGTTTTTCAGTAGGCAGGCAGGCTCCTGCATTGTTGAAATTTACAAGTAGGGGATTCAACAGGCAAGCACTCTAGCTTGTGCTGCTGAAACTGACAAATAGGGATTTCAACAGCCCCCCACACAGACTCCTTGCACTGTTGAAACTGACAAAGTTTCCTTGGGTGTGCACCCCCGGTATTCACAACAACGATGGCATGCTTACTGTTCTCCCCTTGCATATTTAATATCACCCAAATAGCAAATATCACAGGATCTATTTTTTTTTCCTTCTAGGGGATAAGGCAACAAGCCACCTTTATTGGGAATACAGAAACTTAGTAAATAGTATTAATAGGAAAAGTATTAACACTGTAACAACCTTAATATAGTTCTTTAGTTAGGGAAACAGTATTACCAATGTAACACTCAAGAAAACAGCATTAATGCTGTATCAACAACAGAGACACATGTTTCAATCGGTACCTTCATTCACACTCACACATTCTGATAGGCATACACAGACAGAGATAGAGACAGACAAACATTCATAGGGGTCTTACAGATGTTAGACCCAAACCTCCTTCCATTGCTGTTTTAATTTTTACAGGGAGGCTTTGAGAATTCAAGTTTGTGATGTTTTGAAGCTTTTATATACTAATTCAAAAAATGCATCCCATTGTGCCTGGGATACTGTGTTTTCACATCAGGAAATTGCCTGGCCAGGTCATTTTTAGTGTAAGAATGCCAATTTGCTAGAAACTTGCAAGTTCAGGGAGCTAGATAATACACTGGGGTTCCCTTTGGGGGACCTGACACTTGCCTAGATTGTCCTGTTCCCCTTATCACACACACTCACACACATACAGAGGAATGGCTTATTGAGGGATCCACACCGCTTCAATTCAGCCCACAACACAGCTGGGGTGAAATGAACCCGATGATGGAACGCTTATTTAGCGGGAGGGGGTTAGGAAAGGAGACAAGACACAGAAGGGGTCTTCCAAAGTCACAGGAGTCCATTTGGACAACGGATCTAAGGAAGCTCATGAATTGAAGGGGGAAAGGGATAGCCTCTTCGGCTGCAAAACACTCCGCCTGTCCATTGGGTCACTAGGTTCAGGCAAGCCCCCCTTGCAATTGATTCTCACCGGTCACTGCCAACAAGGCTAGCGGTGGAATCAGGGCGGCTAGAACTTGCCTTAGTCCAAGACCTGGTCAACGGCTCATTTAGCTAAACACAAACATTCGGGTCTCACACATTAATTTCCCACCCTCTGAAGTGTCCTGGGTGAAATGCTTAAACTTATTACAGGGAAGAACCAGCCCTCCACTGACAGAAACTTAAACTTGCTAAGGCGAAAATTCCCATCCTTAGCTGACAAGAGAAAATATAAATCTATGTAGCTTCAGTTTATAAAGAGAAGGAAAGAAAGAACCCAATCCTGCCAAGGTGAAGATTTCTACCTTCAGCTGGCAGTGAAATCAAAAACCTATCAGGCAGAGGACATGATCCTTAGCCCGTAGTCTGCCGGGACCCGTGTAACCTGCAGTAAAACCGAAACCTGCCGGGGTGTGGATCTAACAGTGTCCACAGCCCGCAGTCTGCCGGGGTAAGGATCTAATAGTGTCCTTCAGCCCGTAAAACCTGCAGTAAACCTGCCAGGGGGACTAATATCCTCAGCCTGCAGTACCTGACGGGGAGCGTCCTCGACCCGCAGTAAAACCTGCCGGGGTGGAAACTTGCATTTCCAGCCCGCAGTACCTGTCGAGGTGGAGACTTGCATCCCCAGCTCACAGTACCTGACGGGGTAAAGACTTTCATTTTTAGCCCGCAGTAAAACCTGCCGGGGTAGAGACTTGTGTCTCCAGCCTGCAGTACCTGGTGCGCTTTCCAGTATCACAATAACCCAAGTGGGGGAGACCTAATGTCTGCAGCCCACAATAAACCAGGTGATCACAGTAAACCAAGTGGGGAGACTTAAGGTCTGCAGCCCACAATAAACCAGGTGACCACTTCAGTTACATACAGACAAAACAGATAGACACAGACAATTTAAAGCTTACCCCGATCCTTAACAAAGTTCGGATCTCGCTTGGCTGTTCTCAAATAAGAAGCCTATGGACAGCCCTCCTTCAAGACCCCAAATAGAGATTTAAAAGGTCTCTTACCTTTGAGTGGCGCCGAGGGGTTGAAGGGGAGCGATCCACGGTCCTTCCTTGGCAAGTCTAGCGCTTGGAGATCCGAGTCACGGCACCAAATTGTCGTGGAAAAGAATCACACTGCTACATTTTAGAGTTGGATCGGGTGCAGCTTTAATTGTGACACACACAATCACATAACCATAGCTATGGGGAATACTATAGCCATAGGGAAAACCCAGGTGGCTATAGGGAAGTCAAGCAGCATGTCTGGATGCTGGGCAAATGTACTTCAACTGGTTAACAGATACAAAAGACTTATACAGGGGTTGCTTAGGTTCATTTACACATAGATCGTATAGTGGAATTTGATTAACAGTTTATACTTAACACGAAAGACAATCACAATGCAAAGTGGGGCACACCAGACGCCCTCACAGAGATGCCCAATGAGTCACTTGAGTATACAATGATGTGAGTCTCTGTGGGGCCGGTAAGACAAAGGGACAAGTACTGGTACTTATCAAACAGGTGAAGTCTGTTCACAGACTTCAATAAGACTTAAGGCTCAACAGAGAACTTGCCTCTCGGGTGTGGTTCAGAGACCTCTTGTGGGACTTTAACATCTTTATCCTAATTTCAGTTGAGGTCTTCTGTTAATGGTTTAGCTTGGGGCTTCTATTTCAGTTTCAGGCTACAACTTCAGGCCAGGCCTTCTATGACCAGTTTCAGGCCAAGCATTCTATTAATAAATGTAATGCTTATTTCTTTGATTCCACAGCCCTCACATTACAATTGCACATTCTAACCTTCTTAATCCTGCTACCTTAATGCCAACAACAGGGGACCCTCATCAGTGCCCTCTTTCTGAGTACACCATTGCACAAGACCAACTTGTGTCTGAACAACCACTCCCCTTTTCTGATCTTGTTTTGTTTGTTGGTGGATCCTAGTACTATGTCGCTGGGCAACCTTGTTCTGGCTGGGCAGTTTGCGACCTGTCAGGTACGTGTCTCCGCTCGGGTTCCTTGCCACCTTCTTGCTCTGCTCAGGTAGCTGAATTAGTGGCACTAACACAGGCCTGCCTCCTGGCAGAAGGCCAGGCTGTTACCATTTACACAGACAGCCGCTATGCATTTGGGGTAGTTCATGACTATCTTGATTCCTGGGTTAATAGGGGTTACCTCACTTCATTCAATACCCCTCTTAAAAATGGGGGGTACATTACAGGCTTATTGGAATCAGTTCAAAAACCTTCAAAGCTGGCTGTGGTTAAGATCAAGGCACACACCAGAAACAAGGACCCTCTTGCAAATGCAGCTGTAGACGAGGCTGCTAAAAAGGCTGCATCAATCCTACAGGAAAATCTCCAAGTGGCAGCCACCCAAACTCTTGACCTAAAGCAAGTTTCACTACCTGAAATATAAGAACAATGCACTAGAGAGGAAAAATGGACATGGATTGAAAATGCTTGTAAAATTGATAATGCTAACACTTGGATCACAAAGGATCAGCAATTTGTAGCCCCTAAATCAATTGTGGCTCACCTTTGGGATCTCTATCACCTACCAACCCACCCAAACCCAAAAGCTATGTTATATCACATCAGGGGAAAGTGGTGGTGGCCCAAGATGACAGCAGACATACATGATTACTGTCGGTGGTGTCTCGTATGTGCTAACTGTAATGAAGGCAAAAAGCTTAAAGTGGCAATGAGACACCAGCCTCGACCCACAGGTCCTATGCAAAAGATTCAAATCAACTTCATAGGCCCCCTTCCACCTGTAAAAGGAAAAAAATATTGCCTGGTCATAAATGATCATTTTATTCGATGGATTGAAACTTTTCCCACCTCAAAAAATGATGCCAGCACGGTGGTCCGCTTACTGGCCAATGAATTCTGCCCTCGATGGGGCTTACCATGTTTGGTGGACTCAGACCAGGGAACCCACTTTACAGGACGAATCATGAAGGAAGTCTGCTCTGCTCTAGGCATTAAGCAAAAATTTCACTGTCCATATCACCCTGAGAGCTCTGAATTAGTGGAATGAGCCAATCGGACACTGAAAAAGAAAATCACAAAAGCCTTACTTTCACAAGGAACTGGCTGGGTGGCTCAGCTACCCGCGGCTCTCCTGTCGATGAGGGCAACTCCTTATGCAACTACAGGAGTCTCACCCTTCGAACTCATTACTGGAATGACCATGTCTTTAGGGGAAGGATGTGTAATTCCGGCTCCTCGCCCTTTGGTTTCTGATACTGCACGGGAATACATCAAACATTTAAATGAAGTTTTGCAGCCTTTGAGACTGACTGTCAAAGACAGACAGGAATCTCAGGACTCCCCAGAATCCCCCTCCTGGGTGGACATACAGGAGGGAGATCAGGTCATGGTAAGAACATACAATCCTGGTGTACTCCAATCAAAATACTCGGCTCCGCATATGGTATTGGCCCATACAGATACATCTGTAAAGGTACAAGGAATCCCAACATGGGTTCACAAAACCAGAATTAAGCTGTATAAATAAGTTTATCTAATATGCGTTCCGTGCACTAACTTTGTCTTTTCAGGTGAAAATGTGGTTCCTCCTAATGATCCTTCTCCTGGGCCTCAATGCTACCTACTCCTGGGACCCACCCGTAGTACAAATCACACAAGACACCTGCCTCAAGGCTGGCCAATACATGCAACTTCCCAAAGGGGGAAACGGCGAGTGGGTAAGAAAACCTGATATATGGCTTACTACCTCACCTTCTGGAAAGGGACCTATCATAATTTCTGGGCCCATCCACAGCTCAGATTATAACAGAGCCTCATTCCTCCTACCCACCCCCGGGAGCGGAATATGACTACCTGCGTGTAAATATACTGGACACAACTGTACCTGGAACTTCAACCCTAAGGACTGCCCGCCCATCCATACCATAGGGTATCCACCAGGCCCAGCCGAATGTGCTCCATTTTCTGAACATAATACAGAGAGACAACTCTTCAAGGCCCTCCCCCTCGAGAGGACCAACCTCACTTTCTCCATAGCCTTTGATGATACCATTGATATCCACAACATTTACAGTCGCTCCACCGGTCTGGGAAACTATACCTGTCTGTGTAGATACAGGTATGGAAATGGTATACAAAATGTTTTGGGGAAAGGAATAAGCCTAGGAGCGAGATGGACAGAACTTTCACCTTTGCTATGGGAACCTGGGATGGAGGGACGGTATTGCCAAGAACACTGTTCAAACCCAGTCAGACGCCTGGGATGTTCGGATGTAAGATGCTATAACTTGACTACCTGTGGTTATATCCCCTCTACCTGCCCTGTGCTCCACTCCACCCCTCCTGATGGTATTATCCATTTGGGATCTAATAAGACACTTCTGCATGATGTAATTATGATTTCTGTTAAAGTTAAATATGATCTGTCTGAGTTTGCTGTACCACTACAAAATGTATGTTTTGACCACCCTAATTCTTTACAATGGCTACAAGAACAGTTAAAGTTACTAGTGCACCAATATACTGTCTGCACTCACACAGTAAAAAGACAAAAGCGAGGTATCCTAGGTGACATTGGGGGAATATTTGGGAGCTCAAATTCCATGATAAACTCGCTTAATGCCAATGTGGATAGATCTTACAATGCCTAGGTTAAAAGCCAAACTACCCAGGCCTTAAAGTATACCAATGCTGGCTCATTATACTCCTTCACTGCTATTGACGCAGCCATGGATGGATACTATATACAGCAATTAAAAAATCCTCCAATATCATAATTAATATGACTATATCCCAATCTAAGGGACGAGCTTGTGATATGCTAGCATGTGATTTGTTCAATATGTTAAAAGAAGATATGTTAGATATATGCCTTGGTTTCCCCCTCCCACATCCTCTCTTCCTCTGCCCTTGCAAACTTGGCAAATATATCTGCTTGGTTAATTGTTGCCTCCCCCCACCCCCTGAAACCTCTTCCACCCCCTCTTTTAATTTTCTTCTCACCTACCCTTTTGTTATCCCCACCCATGTTTTTCCTTCCTCTTTTTATTTTAAATCTATTGGCTATGTGTCTAACAACACTGTCTATCGAATAGGACTTTCTGGATTTATGTCTCCCTCCCCCAACGGCGGCATGCTCATAACAACTTCGGACTGTTGTACAGAAACTGCCGACTATATCATTTGCTCTTGTTCTACTCTCCGCCCTTTGAATACGTCTTCTTCTGTGGTTGTTACTATCCTTCCTCTCCTGGATGCTGAGACTGCTGTTCAAGTGTCGGCCACGTGGTGGTGTTTTACCACCACTGCATCATATTACAACTACGGCCCACTCCAGTGTCCAGCCAACTCCTCCATGTGTCTATGGATTAGAGACTCCTTCACTCTGGGTGACATTCATTTATCCGGCCGCATCTTCACTGGAATGACAACACTTCCTGGGTGGCATGGCAATCTATATCCAGACAATACCCCTGTCCAACTGGCAAAGGAGATGCTGGCTAAAGTGGTCCTTGCTGCTGCCTCTGTGTCTGCCACTGTTCATGAAAACATTGCTAAAGGCCATGTGAAGGTCCAGCTCTCCACCCAGATTGTAACCCGCTTGGAAGATTCGACTTCTGGCCCATCCTACAGCCTCATCACCTGGTGGACTATCTTGCAAATAGCTGCCGCTGCTGTGTCTCTTTTTGTCCTGTTTTCTTCTGTGTGTATGTGCTGTTACTTTAAGCATATGATTAACAACTTTACTATTCTTGCCTCCACCCCCCATTCCCCTCCCATAACACCTCCCCCGTATAATCCTAAAGAAGATCATGAATATCAAAGTATTTAAATAATTGACCATATCTCACTTATGAGTTTGATTTGTCAAACAGGAGGGAACTGTAAGGCTTGAAACTTTTCAGCTAACAAGTTGTATATCAAAACTTATGTAAATGGCTAATCTTCAAGAATAATGGCCCATGCAAACATCCGATGACCCAGGAAGCCAGATGTCCTCTTGTAATTCTAATTTTGATAAGAACACCACCTTTGCTTTTGTGTTTCTGTCTGTCTGCCACCTATCTGTAAAGGTTCCCCCCCCCCCACTCGACTCCCCCCCTTCTACCTCCACCCTACCCCCCCACCGACTGTAACCTTAGCAGTCTGGATGTAAGTGGAGTGATTAAAAGTGTCTCAGTATGTATTTAATGACCATTATCACAGTTGTTCTCTGTAGATGGGACAATGTCTGTATTTGTAAATGAATAGATAAAGAATTTAAAATGTATTAGGTAATCGATAAGAAAGGGTATATAACTTATCACTGTAACATCAGGAAGCTGAAGCTGGTTTAGCAGACTTCCCGGTATCGTGAATAAATCTCTCTCTTCAGTGTTGTCTGTGCAGCTTGATTCTTGGGGAAAGAATCCTTTTGTGCTTTACAGAGTGAATCAGTGAGTCCCTGGAAGGAGGAAATTTGGGCTGGTAAGCCCAGAGAGGGGGTGAGTCAGCGGAGCTCCAGGGAAATAGTGAGAAGGGCTGGCAGACAGCAGCCCATCGTTGCTAGACAGAGGGTCCCCCTGGGATGGACCCTGCAGTAGTGGGTGGGCCTGGGTTCCCACCCCACCCACCGGAGCAGTGGCACAGACCCGGCCATGGAGCAGAAGGCTGCCTTGGACAATTGTCTGCTGGGACTTTCGTACCCTGGAAGGGGAGGATTTTAATGACCTGGCCAGAGGGACAAGCCACGAAGATAGAGCACTCTGAGTTTCAGAGACATGGCGGGGCACATGGATGAGCAGCGGAAGGAGGTGCTGGGCTGGAAGGTGAGACTCCCGAGGCACCCTAGCGGTGAGTAGACCCCGTGATGGTCCCGAGCTCTGTTACTGTTTGTCTGTGCAGCGCTGGCACGCCGGTGCCCTGATCTCTGTGGCTCTGTGTGTCTGGGTGGCACCCGGCCAGGTGGGTCCTGCTCTCGCTGGTACTGTTTGTCTGTGCAGCCCCTGGCAGAACAGGGCTCCGGTCTCAGTTGGGCCTCCAGGCGCTACCATAATAGAGGCAATAAGTATAAATGAGATCTGCCAGGCTGGCCTAGACCTGGGGCACTTGACTTGAGGCTGTCCTAGGAAACCTTTCACCTCTTGGTCTGCAGGCTGAACGCTGCCCAGATTGTGGGCAGCCAAGAGCCATGGCATTCAGAGAAAAGGGCTGCAGCCCTTGGTGGTCATTTTCACCAGCGAAGGATCTGGGCCAGTGTTCTTCAGAAAGATGCAGAGACCTTTCCTCCTGCAAAGGCTGCTGGTGTGCTCGCAGTGCTGGGCTGTGTTCCAAGAGCTCTCTGTGAAGGAGAGGTGCCCGGGTGTGTGCACATGGCGTGTGAACAGACAAGCTGCCAGGATGCAGCGCTCAGCAACGTGTAGCAGAGTTCCTGCCATTTGTAGGAGCAACAAAACTTGCTGTTGTGGGCAGATTGCAACTCGGGAGAGTTGGGTTCAAGATTTGCCACAGACTGCCTGGGTGACTTGGGGTGAGTTACCTATGCTGGGCATGTCAAAGGAGCCATCAAGTCCATTGGGGCCCTATGAAAATCCCTGACAACCTCTCTGCTGCTCAGCCTGTGAAATGGGGATGAAAATCCTTCCATACCTCACAGGAGTGAGGTTAGATTCACTGGTGTAAATGAGGGGCCATGGAGGAACCCAGAGCGATGCATGCACTCAAGTAGAAATGGTATCTTTCCAAGGTTCCTCACACTTCCCTTAACCCTCCACTTAGCTAAGCCAGATGCCAGGAAAAAGAACCTTTGAATTTAAGCTGGTCAGGAATTTTCTGCTGTTTTGTGTGTGTGGATCTCTTTTGTTGGTTTTTTTTTTTTTTGGGGAGGGAGCATGTTTTTGGAAGGCTAATGCCAATTTTTCTAAAACAGAACTGCTCATTAAACAGTGTTGGTTCAATGAAAAACCTGATCCCCAAAAATAGATATTTGGTTAACATTTTTCAAGATTGTCGAAGCATCCCATTTCAGTCTTGTCACACCAGAAAGTTGTAAGGTTTTTGAGTGAAAACAGCTCTTGGTTTAGACATTTTAAAAAGGGGAGAAGGTCAATATTGACTAAAAAACTTTGAAATGATCAGAATAAAACATTTATTTTCCCCCAGATGAATTTTTTGCAGTTTACACTGTTGAGATTTTGCTTTTTTCCGTTCTGACAAATTTCAAAATGTCAAAAAGTCTCATGAGACAGGAGAACCTTTTCCCACCCAGCCTTCCTTTGAAAGGAGACCTGCTCATATGTAGTCTGACAGACATGCACCTTGGTGTCTACACATTACAGCCAAAAGTCAAAGTGAATTTGCTCAGTGTAAAAAGACCTAGGGGCATTAACTGCAATGGTGCTTTGGTGAGTTTTGCCAGCTGGGGATATGACTTGCCTTACATTAGAGCTGTCTCTGTACCTACAATGTAAAGCAGTGTCTGTGTTAGAATTTAGCCAGGAAATGAAGGTTCAAACCTCTCTTTTGATTGAAATGTGCCGTGACCTCGCCAATGGCCATGACTAATGACCCAAGCACTGCATTCACGCCCTGCACCCTGACTCAGAGAGTACAGCTACACAGGGATAAAAGACTTGCCACACAGCCATGGCTGGCACAGGTCAGCTGCAGGTTTTTGATCCCTGTGTAGACATACCCAGAGAGAACTGGGCTATCTACCAAGCCCCACACCCTCTTCCCTCCAGCACAGTGCCCCCGAGAACTTTTCTGGGACATTGGGATTAGCACTGACTCCAAGCACATCCGAGTGGGTCACCCACTCCACTCTCTGCAAAGGAGCATCCTCTAGCAGAGCAGTGGGCTCAGACTGACTGGCGGGGGGCTGCATGTGGGGAGAGACTGGGCCTGAGATACCAGCCAGAGCAGTGTTCTGTCAGAATTGGTGCACTAAATGAAGCAAGGCACTTCCGTGTACTGGTCTTTGCCGGGACCAGGTGCAATCTGCAGGAGTGCTCCATTCAAGCAAGGCCCCCCGGGCTCTCCTCACTAAAGAAATACGTGGGTCGTGGGTCGTCTTCACGTTGCCCAAACCAGGCTTCTAATAATGTCCCCTGGAGGCATCATCATTATGTGCTTAAAAACACAGCAAAAGTCAACAGCTTATTAATGGCCCAGCTGTGAGCGACCTTGAGGGAGAGAAATACACAAGGGGCCGGGCGGGGGGAGTGAAGAGGAGGAATGGCAGAAACAAGGTGTAAGGTTATAAGACGCTGCAGAGAGAAAAGCTTCATCAGAGCTGAAGGAGAAATGTAAACAAATGAGTCATAGAAACAGACCCCCACCCCTCAACCCCCTCAGATAGACACTGAGGAACAAGGAGATGAAAGACACCCTGATGAGACGGGGGGGGGGGAGGGGGGGAGGGGCAGGAAACTGCCCAGGCCTGAGCTGTGATTTATCCTGCCTTCAGCAGGAGTTGCCTTAGAACTGGATGACTTGGAGATGGTTCTCAGGACTCCTAGGTCTATCCGTGGCTCTGGGAGGAGTGTAGGGATCTAACGCTTGAACTCCTGGGTTCTAGCCCTCCTTCTGGGGGTGTTTGTTCCAATACTCTTATGGCTAGAGAAGCACAGCTTGGCATGCGTGACTCTTGGATTACATTTCTCTATCATGTGGTAAGAGCAGGGTGAGGTGGGGGGGGTCAGGACTCCTGGGGTCTTTTTCCATCTCTGCCACAGACTCACTGTATGACCTTGGGCAAGTCACTTGGCATTCATTTCTCCATGAGGGTTATTTTCTGACTGCACAAAACACAGGGCAGCAAGGCTAAATCCATTCAGGCCTGGTTGGAGGTGGGGCTGCAGTCACAGGAGCCATAGAAAAGCCATTCTGACCGCTGGGGGGAAGGGGAATGGGATTAGCATCGTGGGTCAGGAGCTGTGTCTTTCTTCTGTTTTTGGACAGCCCCTGGCACAATGGGGTCTCTTATCTTCTAATGCAAAAAGGAAAAGGAAAAACAGAATTTCAGGCTCCTATAAGAAGGGATCCCAGGGAAGAATTCAGCGTGTTTGACGTTCTTTAGGGACATAGCAATGGCCAAACTGCATCAGCCCATTGGTTCATCCATGCCCTAATCCCACCCCTTGGAACTGTCCACACTCTTCAGCTCATACAAAGAAAATTACGTATGTCACCCCGTGGTCTTATTTTTGTAAACCCCCACCCCGTCCCCTGCTATGCCACACGTACACGTCTTGTCTCCCATCAGCACGTCCCATCTTTGGAGCACACTCTGTCTCTCGGTCTAGTGCCACACTCAGCACAATGGGGCCATGAACCTTGACAGGGATCCTGGACAGGCCCTTCAGTGCTACAAAAGACCATGCTCAATATTTCACACGGGAGGCTGGATCTGTGGTGAGGGTGCCGGAGTGGGACTCCAGACAGCCCCGTCTCAGTTCCCAGCTCTGCCGTAGACTCCCTGTGTCATTTGATGTGTGTGTGCCTTAGTTTCCCATCTGTAAAATGGGGATAATGATGTCTCCTTTGGTGATTTAGAGCATCAGCTTCTTAGGGCAAGGACTGACCCTGCATAGTACTTGCCACAATGGAGCCAGAGCTCTAGGCATTGTTAGAGATCCACACGGCGTTAAATAGGACAGATCCCTGACTGCTGTGAATCTGCTCTACCTGCACTGGAGTCCATGGACCAGATTCCCCAAATGGAGTGAACCTGCCAGAGCTCCGCTTGAGTCAGTGGTTCAGATCGCCAAGTGACGTAAAAATGGCCATTGCTACATGCAGTGAGATTTCTATACATTTCTGGCCCAGTAGAATTACTTTCCTTGGTGCCCAGCTGATTGTGTGTTGTTGTAAGCAGGTTTTCAGTTGCAGAAGCTCCCTTTCCCATCTAGAGGGTGATGTTTACCCCTGTGCAGGTCCCTTGAAAACCCAATTTTCCTTCAAAGAAAAGCTTCAAAGGAAAATGTACAACTAGTCCTTGACAATGATGATGAGGGGGTTTTATACAACTCACAATGTTCATGATTCATATAAATGTCTGATCCTTTTCTGAAATCTACTAAGCTGTTGATCTCAATAATATCTTGTGGTGATCAGTTTTTCAGGCTGTGTGCGCAAGCATAATAAATATTTTAGGACTTAAGTGGTATGTAACCGTTAAACTCACCCTCTGCAAAAACGAATGAACATAATATCACAACTCCACTTTAGGCTGGGAATTTCAAAGAGGTCTAAAGGGAGCGAGGTGTCTAATTCCCATGGACTTTTAACCTCCTTGGGCCCTTTGGAAACCTCAGCCTCAAAGTCCAACTTTTTTTTCCTTTCATGTTTTTATTGTTTTGTTAAATTTCACTTTGTATTTGCCAGTCTCATAAATGCGTCCAGTCCTCTCCACACACTGGTTTCCAGCTTTATTTGTAATTTGCACACCAAGAAGTAGCACAGGCAACTTAGAGACAAGTTCCAATAAAACAGCTGAGGATGAAAAACAAAAAAAACCCCTCATTTTAGTCCTAGGTTTAGGTTTTATACACATTGAATGTTGCTCAAAATTCAAATGCAACGGATGCAGAAGACACAATACCTATGTACAAGAAGTCCAAAATACAGTGCCTGTGAGGAGTGTAGAGTTCTCATATTCATTAAATCTCCTATTAGCATGTTTTCTTCCTTTTTTATTTCTCTTTCTATCTCTCTGTCTGAGTAGAGGGTAAAATTTACAAAACCACCGAAGTGACTTAGCAGAGTAAGCCCGTTTTCAAAAGCCATTAAGAAGCCCAGTTCTCCCTGGGAGCTAGGTGTTTTTGAAAGATCCCACTGGTGCCTAAATATATTTTAAAATGTGGCCTAAGCTCTAGATTTACAAAGAGGATGAGGTGCCTAGTGGGATGCACTAAGACTTCTAAGTAAGTCAGGTGCTGCAGACATTGGGTCCGTGCTAGCTGATGAAGGGAATTATTTTTTTTCCTTTTCTTGAGTTTGCAGAAGATGCTGCCCTGGCTTCTGTAGATTTGTGCAATGAGGCAGAGATTTTCAAAGTCAGCTAGAAGATTTGGTTCTCCATTTCCTATTAATTTTAATGCAGACTGAGTGTGCCTATCCTTTAGGCAGCTTTGAATATATTAGCCTGAAAGCATGTCCAAGACAGCTAGATGCTTTTAGGAGCACTTCTATGATTTGTAGAGCTCCAGATATACCGGTAGGGCTCTACGCGGAAGGAGAGAGACAGACTCTCACATAAGACACAAAAGAGCCATGCGGATGAATTCGCAGACATATTTCAGTGCTCACCCACAAGCTACTTCTGCAGATGCAGCACATCAACGTGCAGTCATTTGACCCCCTCTCAGTTTCCGCAGAGCCCCTTTCACCTCCTTGTTCCTCAGTGTGTAGATGACCGGGTTCAGCATGGGCGTGGCTACATAATCGAAGAGCTGCACAAAGGTCACCAGCGCTTTGCTCTGACGTGGCTGCATGTAGACCAGGGCGCAGGGCCCAAAGAACAGTGTCACCATCGTCAGATGTGAGGCGCAAGTGGAGGCTGCTTTGCGTTGCCCTTTGGCTGAGTTCATTTTCAGGATGGAGTAGATGATGCGGACATAAGACATGAGGATGAGGAGGAAGCAGGTCACGGGCACCATGCCAATATTGGTGAAGCTCACAGTCTCGATGACGTACGTGTCCGCGCACGCCAGCTTCACTACGGGGAAGATGTCACAGAAGAAGTAGTCCACCACATTGGGCCCACAGTAGGGCAGCGTGAAGGTCAGGCTGGTGAGAATGGTGGCATGGAAGGAGCTGCTGATCCAGGTGCCGGCAGCCAGGATGGTGCACACCCTCCAGTTCATGATGATCAGGTAGCGCAGCGGGTGACAGATGGCCACGTACCTGTCAAAGGCCATGACGGTGTAGAGCAGGCACTCGGAGCTGCCTAGGAAGTGGAAGAAGAAGACCTGGGACATGCACCCACCCATCGAGATGGTTCTACTCTTGGCCCAGAGATCGACAAGCAATTTAGGGGTGCTGATGGAGGCGAATCCAAGGTCCACCACAGAGAGATTGCAGAGGAAGAAGTACATGGGGGTGTGCAGGCAGGAGTCAGTGAGGATGGCTGATAAAATGAGCAGGTTGCCCAGAAGCGTGCAGAGGTAGAAAGCTAAGAAGCTGATGAAAAGGATGGTCTCGTGGCCTTTGGTGTTGGGGAACCCTAACAGAATGAATTCAAACACCACAGTCCGATTCTCCATTTCCATGCAAGACGGGGTCATTCCTGGAAGCACAGAGAGAATGCAGCCAGATTAGCAATCTAATAAATCATGGTTTGTTTATTCCTTAGCACACCACAACTTAATCTACAAGGCTAAACCTTTCTAAGCATCATAAGTTTGGTGAAAGTGAGTGGAGAATCAGGACTCTAATATTTCATTGATTCTATTTGATGCTTCTCAATTTAATTTTCCTTTCTTCTTTTCCATTCAACCATCTTCTATTCTATTCAGTTCTTATAGATCATACTAGGAAGAAGTACATGGGGGTGTGCAGGTGGGAGTCAGCGAGGATGGCTGATAAGATGAGCAGGTTGCCCAACAGGGTGCAGAGGTAGAAAGCTAAGAAGAAGATGAAGAGGATGGTCTGAAGGCCGTCAGTGTTGGGGATTCCTAAGAGGATGAAATGAGTCTCCACAGTGTAGTTGATCAGCCCCACAATGGACTTATTTCTGAGGTAGAGGAGAGAAATAACACCAATGAGTTAGTGAAACAAAAAAACATAACATCCTTTTTATACCTTCTATGTTCATCCTTTCTTCCACTGCCGCCGCTTTACTGCACGTCACCCCATTACTCCCTTTCATTCGTAGTAGTTTATATTTACATCATTTTCATGCCTGTTGGGATCAGGTCCTCACTGTACAGTGCAGAACTCAGAAAGACAAAATGTCTGCCTTCAAGATCTTACCATCCAAAGACCAACTGACAAAGGGGATGTCCTACTCCATTCTACTCTATTCCAGTTTCTTCTCTTCTCTCCTACCCTCTTCTAATTTCTTCAACTCTATTCTATACAGGCTGTTACCCCATCTTTATCACCACAGCATCTTAGATTATTCCAGTGGTGGATTAGGGGATGTGACCAATGTTCGTAATATGTTATTTGTTCTTTATCTCATCTTCTCTGCACAGGAATTATTGTGTGTGCAGTGGAGTAATTTGTTTTGGCAGGGATTCATTTTTATCACTGTAGGTGCTGCTCTGTGTTTGTGTTAAAGGAGGGGGTGAGGATGCAACATACGAACAAATGAATCTGGTGAAGAATTGTCCCAGCTTTGTTAATGATATGAACTGTTTGGTGGTTTATATGAGGGTAAGAGAGACAGGGAAAAGGAAAAAAGAGGAATAGCAACAGCTTGTCATCTGCTCAGCCATAATCAGCAGGCTACGTTCTGCAAATATCAATAATTATCATAATATCATTCTGTAAGAATTTAAGTTCGGCTTTGAAGGACAATAATGAAGTGTCTATTTGCATTTACTCAGGGAGCTTTCCCCATGCATGAGAAAGTGCTCTTGAAAGGGAGAAGGGGCCGTCTTGGGGTTATCACATGCTGGCTACACTACACAGCTTACAGCAGCATCACTGTAGCACTGCTAGTACAGACAGGCTAAGCCGATGGGACAGAGCTCTACGGTCAATTTAAATACTCCAGGCCCCGCGAGCAGCGGTAGCTATGTCAGTGGAGAAGCTCTCCTGTTGACACAGAGTTTTCCACACCAGTGCTTAGCTCGGTGTAACTTACACTGGCTTATTCAACCCCCTGAACAACGTAACTTATACCGCCCTAAACTGTGGTGTGTACATAGCCACACAGAGATTAACGGAGAGAGGGAGATAAATGATACACATCCACAACAGAGAGACAGGCAGACAGGTACTGCAGAGAGGAGAGACAGATGGATGGATGGATTTTTCTCTAAAGAAAATATTTGGGTGACATCGTCCTTGAGTGAAGCAGAGACTGACAGATTTCAAGACAGGAAGAGACTGAGGGACAGAGAAAATCTTTACCAGACCAGATGTCTTACACTGGCTGCATTGGGAGAGGACGATCCAGCTGAATGGAATTTTCCTCTTCCCCGTGGCCATGACTCCTGTGTAGAAGCATCCAGATTTCTTACCCAAAACAGCACATCACACAGCAGAGGTGCCCGGTCTGTGCTTTTGTTATCCAACCTGCAGACCTAATCATCTCCGAAGCTAGCCAGGGATGTCCACAGCCTATTGCCAAAGGATGCTGCAGAGCCCCAGAGATTTTTCACAGCTTCCCACAGCCTTTAGTCTGTCCATGGCCTTTAAATCACCCAAGGTCCCTTTGGGACCCGGTCTCTGAATCCCCTCCAGGCTCCTGGTCTGAGACCTCAGCAGAGTCACCAATTAACTGAGATTTTGCATCATTTTAGAGGACACTCACAGACCCGCAGGACCAGCTGCTCAGCTGGCATAAATAAGTGTAGCACTATTAAACTGAAAGGGCCGGATCCTCAGCTCCACCAGACTGCAGATTCTCCTCTCACTCGCCATGATCTCAATCTTGAGTATCTCCATTGGGTTCAATGGGGCTGACACTCACCTTGCTGGTGTGAATCAGGACTAACTCCTTTGGAATCAAAGGAGCTATGTAGATTTACATCAGCTGAGAATCTAACCCAAAAATCATAAGGGGACCTGGGGTGTTAATTATCATCTAGTTTCTCCCGCCATGTAAGACAAGCCAGTGAATTCCACCCAGGAGTATGAAATAGGCGTGAACTGGGCCTGGTGTTCACCTAGTGGTCTCTGTCGCCAACAGAGCTTTCTCCTTGGTTTGTATTAGCCGCTGCTCCTGTGACCCCTTCTGTTTCTTTGTGCACATGGATGTAGTCATGCAGTTGTGTGATTATCTGTGAGGGTGAAAGTCAGCGCTGTGCAGATGGACAGCGTATGTCCCGTCCACTACTTGGGATCACTTTTTGCAATGCAGTACAGACTGGCAGTATAGCGGTCCCTAGGAACTCCAGGAAGATCATGGCCCCAATGTTCTGGGTGCTGCTCAGACACACCATGAGACTGTCCCTGCCTTTCAGAGTTCACAAACAGAGAAAGGGTTACCAGCCCATTTTACAAGGGGGAACTGAGGCACAGAGAATTTGAGGGTGAGATTTTCAAAGGAGCCAGGCTCCCAAAACTCATTCTAGAGCAGTGGGCATTGGGCTCCTAACTCCTATTGGCTTTCTTGAAAATCTCAGACTGATTGAATTCTCTGAAGTCACAAAAGGAGTGTGTGGAAGAGCCGGGAATCTGACCCAGCAGTCTAGGATTCCAGTCTGAGCATTACCCCCAACATCATCCCTTCTCCTTCCACTGGGATGAACATCACTCTGCGTCTTTCTGGGTCTCGGGCATGTTCTCTTACCCAGCCCTTTGCACAACCAGTGTTCATGGGGGGAAAGGATCTTTAGAGAATTAAGGTTGATTTAACTTAACAAAGCTGCCCCTTCGCTGGCCAGGTAAGGCTTGTCTTGCACCTCTACTATGCCTCGATGCTAAAGGCTTAGCAGTGGTTAGCTACATCGCTGGCATGCCCTGTAACCTAAACCAGTCCATAGACCCACACACAGAGGGTGTGACAGAGCCAGGGAAGCAGGGATGTGTTAGGGGTTTGTCAGCACTGAGCTCATGGATCTGTTTGCTTCTGCCATAGCAGAGCAGTGTCAGTAAGGCCCTTTGCAATTCTTTTCATCGCTGTCATTTCTTGCTGTTCCTATGGTGGGCATCTTATTTGGGAGCCGGACTGAAGTGGCAGAAGGCAGAAGTTATAATTAGTCTCTGTAGACAGATTATCCCAGCTCAGTCATAACATACCATGACGTGGAGTTGCCTTTGGGGTTAATTAAAAGGTAGATGTTCTAATGAATGCCCAGGGGGGCCCTTATCACTGTGCTGGGTAGCAGCTCCCAGGTTACTCTTGGCTGGCACCAGCTGAGTTCCATGTTTCATTGCCACGAACAGCAGGGCCGGAGCTGCATTTTACTCTTTTTATTTGTATTCTCACTGTTCTTATCAGAGGCGGCTGGGACCTGCTGTTGGTGGGCAGAGGGCACGGTTCAAAGGCGCACACACGCTCTGCTCTCAGCTGCCCCTCCCTGCAGCTCCCACAGCAAAGTGTTCGCTTCTCTGTCTCCCCGCGGCCGCAGCTTGCAGCCTGCTCCAGGAGCCGCTGGACAGGGAGGGAGCCTGGCCAGCAAACACTGGCAGAAATCTGCACGGTCACCTGACCCCTCGTGCTGCCACCCTGAATCGCCTCCGATTTTTATCATTGGTATTATGGTCAGACCTACAGACTGGAACTCAGATGTGGGCCCCTTTCTGCTGGGTGTTGCACAGACACATAGTAAGAGACTGTCACTGTCTGAAATGGATACACATTTAATGGATGAGAGAGACAAAGGATTTAATGATGCCTGTTAAACAGATGGGGAAACTGAGGCACAAAGCAATTCAGTGAGTTACTCAAGGTCAAATAGGAAATCTTCCACAGATCGCCCCCACTACAAAAAGGATGTGGCCAAGTTGTAGAGAGTCCAGTGGAGGCAACAAAATTGATTAGGGGGCTGGAGCACATGATTTTTGAGGCGAGACTGAGGGAACTAGGATTGTTTAGACTGCAGAAGAGAAGAATGAGAGGGGTTTGATAGCAGCCTTTAAGTGAATTCTAGGGAGGATGGAGCTAGGCTTGTCTCAGTGGTGGCAGATGACAGAACAAGGAGCAATGTTATCAAGTTGCAGTGGGAGAGGTCTAGGTTGGACATTAGGAAAATGTTTTTTACTAGGCGGGTGGTGAAGCACTGGAATGGGTTACCTAGGGAGGTGGTGGAATCTCCATCCTTAGAGATTTTCAAACTGTGGTTTGACAAAGCCCTGGCTGGGATCATTTAGCTGAGGTTAGTCCTGATTTGAATTGGGATTGGACTAGATACCTCCTGAGGTCCCTTCCAGCTTTAATATTCTATGATTCTATGTACTTCTACCCAGATCTTCTGTGTCCCACTCCTTTGTCCTAGCAACAAGATAATGCTTTGTGAATAATTCCTATGGGCTCTCTAAATGTAGGTGTGTTGAGCTGATACAGTTCTCAATTACTAAACACTATAGTCACCTGCTCTCCCTCCTCCTCCCTCTACAGTCATCCAGTGCCCAGGCACTGGAACTCAATGGGGCTTTCCCATTGTCCATCAGAAGTTACAGCCCTTTTAAAAGTCAATATCCACAGCTGTGCACCTCTCTTCCATTCCAAGTTCTCTTTGCTCAGTCGCCCTGTTCTGGGTTTGTGGCTCTTTGGAAATTGGTTTCCTGGACAACGGCAAAGAAAAAACAGGGAAAATTCAGGCTGAGCCCCAGCCGTGCAAAGGGGTGCTGCAATGCAGGGAGTGGTGCAGGTAACTCAGGAGGGGTGCTCCTCCCTCAGTCAGGGCTGTTTTCAATGCTGAAATGCTGTGATACTGTGGACTGTCCTGCAGGGAAAAGGACATGGCTCATATTACTGCCTCGGCTGCCTTCCCTTTTTTTATTTTATTTTATTTATTTATAGGTAAACTTCACTTCATAGGAGTTGATGACAATTCACAAAAATATTATTATTTTTGTTTTGGTAGAAGGCCATTAGAGGGTAATGGGCACTGCACCCACACCGGTGAGAGACAGACCCTGCCCCAAAGAGCTCATAGGATAAAAGAATAATTTGCACCACAATGCCTCAGGTGGGGAACTGAGCCCCAGAGAGATTAAGTCACTTCTCTAACTTCCTGCCAAGCTCTAATACTAACCCTGGCATAAATATATTCACTTCCTGCTTCACCCAAAGCCTGGATAATTTTATTGATTTCATGCGTAACCTGAGCCTTAGCATAACCTAACTGCCCTCAGCCCAACCTCAGTAAGAGCGTAATTCCTTTGACCTTTTCTCTACTCCTAGAAAAACACCCATGTCCTCCTCATTAGCCCTGGAAAACTCCATTGACTTCCATCCTAAACCTAATCTTAAACCTGGAGTAACCCCACCAACCTCCTCACCAGTCTGGATCTCTTGGTAAGGGCAGCTCAAGCAAACAATGTGTATTTTAATACAGTGAAATGTAAGCATATACATCTGGGAGCAAAGAATCGAGGCCATGCTTATGAGATGGGGGACTGTATCCTGGGAAGCAATGACTCTGAAAAAGATTGGGCAGTCGTGGTAGAAAATCTGCTGAACCTAAGCTCGCAGTGAGGCGCTGTGACCAAAAGAACTAATGAAATGCTAGTGCATAGAGGAGGAATCTTGAGTACGAGCAGAAAGGTTCTTTTACCTCTAGATTTGGCACTGATGCAACTGCTGATGGTATACTCTATCCAGTTCTGGAGTTCACAGTTCAAGAAGTGTGCTGCTAAATTGGAGAGTATTCAGAGAAGAACCATGCGAATAATTGAAGGATTAAAAAATGTGTGTTATAGTGATAGACTTAAAGAGTTCAAGCTATTTACTTTAACAAAAAGACAGTCAAGGGGTAACTTGATTACCGCCTGTAAGTATCTACCTGGGGAACAAATACTTAATAATGGGCTCTTCAGCCTACCAGAGAATGGTCTAACATGATCCAATAGCTGGAAGTTGAAGGTAGACAAATTCAGACTGGATATACGGCATACATTTTCAATAAAGAGAGTAATTTGATCCTTGGTAAATTGTTCGAATGGTTTAATGGAGTCTCCATCGAGGACAATTTTAATATCAAGAATGATGTTTTGCTAAAAGACATGTTCTAGGACACACAGTTGGAAGACTGGATACTGGGCTAGATGGACCATTGGTCTGACTCATATGATCACAGTGATCCCTTTTGGCCCTATAATCTCTTAATCTAACTCTAATCCTGGAGTAACTCCACTGGCCTCCTTTCTAATTCTAACCTAACCCTGGCATAAATCCATTGTCTTCCTGAACACCTCTATCGAAAGACATTCCATTTCAGCTAGCAATTTTTGCAGGACTGGGATTAGCCCCCTTTCATTTTCCTGAATGCTGCCTTGACTTCTTTATTCCTCAGTGTGTAGATGACCGGATTCAGCATCGGGGTGATCACGCTACAAAAGATCTGAGTGGGGGTAGCAGCACATTGCTCAGGGATGGCTGGGTGCAGAGGAGGGCACAGGGCCCGAAGAAGAAGCATACCACTGTCAGATGCGATGCACAAGTGGAAACCGTTTTCCAACAGTACTCAGCACTGCTCATTCTCACCACGGAGGCAGCAATCCTGATGTAGGACATGAGGATGAGGAGGAAACAGGTCATGGGCACCATGCCAATATTGGTGAAGCTCACGGTCTCGATGACGTATGTGTCCGCGCAGGCCAGCTTCACCACAGGGAAGATGTCACAGAAGAAATAGTCCACCACATTGGGCCCACAGTAGGGCAATGTGAAGGTCAGACTGGTGAGAATGGTGGCGTGAAAGGAGCTGGTGACCCAGGTGCCGGCTGTCAGGATGGCGCACATCCTCCAGTTCATGATGATCAGGTAGAGCAGCAGGTGATAGATGGCCATGTACCTGTCAAAGACCATGACGGTGTAGATCAGACATTCCGTGCTGCCTAGGAAGTGGTAGAAGAAGACCTGGGACATGCACCCACCCAGTGAGATTGTTCTACTCTTGGCCCAGAGACTGACCAGCAATTTAGGGGTGCTGATGGAGGCAAATCCAAGGTCCACCACAGAGAGATTGCAGAGGAAGAAGTACATGGGAGTGTGTAGGTGGGAGTTGGCG
This sequence comes from Emydura macquarii macquarii, assembly GCF_026122565.2. Classification (NCBI taxonomy): domain Eukaryota; kingdom Metazoa; phylum Chordata; order Testudines; family Chelidae; genus Emydura; species Emydura macquarii. The sequence goes on along the minus strand of NW_027133836.1, from coordinate 54,277 downwards.
AAGATGGCTGATAAAATGAGCAGGTTGCCCACGAAGGTGCAGAGGTTAGAAAGCTAAGAAGATGACGAAGAGGATGGTCTCGTGGCCTTTGGTGTTGGGGATCCCTAAGAGAATGAATTCTGACACCACACCGCGATTCTCCATTTCCATGCGAGACGGGATCATTCCTGGAGGTATAGAGAGAATGCAGCCAGATTAGCAATCTCAATAAATCATGATTTGTTTATTCCTTTGTACGCCACAAGTTTTTCTCTCAAATTGTAAACCTTTCTAACCCACATACATTTGGTGGAAGTGAGTGGAGAATCAGGACTCATATTTTGTCAATTCTACTCAGTTCTGTTTTCCTTTCTTCTTTTCTATTCATCTATCTGCTATTCTATTCAGTTCTTATAGCTCATCCATCATCGTGGTATCAGAGAGCCAAAGAAAAATTAATAAAAGGAAAGTAAAATATCATGAATTGGAACATGAATTTAGTTGACTCCTTAGTACCTTCCCAGAGAGAGAGTGCAAGACCGAAAGAAACTTCCAAAATACTTTAGTATGATAATGCAAAATTCTCCTCTTTGTGTGGAGAGAGAGAGAATTTCATAGAGTTTAAGGCCCGAAGGGTCTATCAGATAATCTAGTCTGACCTCCTGTACATCACAGGCCATTAAATATACCCCACACTGAGGCCAACAATTTCACTTAAACCAAAGCACTTCTTCAGATGTCCGAAGACTAAACAGTTGTGACTCAGGCAGAGAACAGGAGAGGCCCAGGCATCACCAGTGCCTGACACAGTGAGATATGCTTGGCTGATCTCAGCAGGTGACACAACCCCCCCATGCTGCAGAAGAAGGTGGAAAAAAACCCAAGATCCCTGCAAATCTAACCTGGTAAAATTTCTTACTGACTCCCAAATCTGGTGATCAGTGTGACCGGGAGCATGTGAGCAAGTACCAACCAGTCAAGCATCTAAGACTGAGAATGTTCTGTACCAGCTCAGAGCTCCAGTCTACCCAAGCTGCTACATAGATTTGGAGAAAGAGAGAGAGAGAATGGGAGATAGAAATGGAGAAAGAGAGCGTCAAAGAGACAGAGTGAAGGGGAGGAAATAGACTAGAAGGCTATTCCAGAACCTTACACTTGGTGTCTTAGCCAAGAGTCACACAGTCACCGTGCAGTGGAAGTCTTTAGCTCTTTCTCCCCAGTTTGCTCCACCCAGTTTGCAGACATTGAAGCAGATCCTACATACACAAAGAGGCTGAGATCTGTTCATTATTCTGACTTGGAAGAGATGCTCCTTAATGACAGTGCAACCATTGCACACAAGATCTGCATAGCATTGACACAGCCACTGCAGTGACTCCAGAATCATCCATGATCTCCAGCTGCAGGAGCATTTATGTTGCTCTCCGGCCTGGCCTTTGGGAGTTTAGTCCTTGGGCAACTTCCCTCTCCCAGTCTGAGACCTGAGAGAAGGGAGCAATTAACCAGCACTTTGATCAGCTGTTTTCCAGTTTGTAGATGGGGATAATGGGCCACCTGCATTAGAGGAAGGTGTGAGATGTTGTGGAAAAGATCACACAGCTTCTCTTTTTGGGTCAAGTTGAGCAAAGCTTTATTCTGATAGACACACACACAGAGCTATGGCCATAGCAGCTATTCTGTGCTGCTGTCAGGAGTCTCCGTACAGGTTTGAATGCTGATGGCTTATATAGGATAGCTCTTCACATACCGATCACATAGTGAAGTTTTCCATTGCAAAACAAGTCTAACGGCTACTTCCTTATCTCTTACACAAGTCTAACTGCTACCCCCTTATCTGTTACAAGCATAGCTAGGAGCGATTACAAGAGCAGATAGTTTCTAAAACAGCTTAAAGCGCAATAAACAGTGTTCAGTGGGTTCTTCCATCCATAGTCATGCTAACTTACATTTCTATCACTCATTTCAGTGCAAAGCCTACCAGGCCTTGTTTTGTGCTTCCACATTCCCCTCTTTGGTGCTTTGTAGCACCACATCTATTAATCCATTCACCTCCTCGTCTTCTTCTTCCTTTTCTCTTAGTACATCAGTTGGACCATCTGTTTTATTTCTGTGGTCTTTATACTTTTCTGGGTTTGAGTTACTATACATTGACAACAGCAGTTGAATAACATTAACAGTACATATATTCCTATTATTATGCCAAGAAACAACAGTAACCCCTGAACAATTTTGGAGCCTAGATTTCCTAACAAATCTCCAAACCAGCTCCAAAGACTCCAGTTTTCAGTCTGATGTAATTTGGCAGTGGCATCCTGTATCTTTGTTAAGGCATTATAAATTCCTTCTTCATTATCAGGGACATAGGTACAACATTCTTTTCCAATTAAGGCACATACCCCTCCCTTTGCTGCCAACACCATGTCTAGAGCCATTCTGTTTTGTAAGACCATTTGCCTTATTTCTGAAACTTCAGTGGTGATGAATTTAAAAGCTTCAGTAGTTCCATTTGCTACCTCCTCTAATACTAATGCCACTTGTCTAAGTTCTTTTATGGTTCATCCTACACCATAGCTAGGGAAGGTTAATGCAAATAATCTATCAGTCTCAGTTATTTCTCTTTTAGACCGGTGAGAGTTTGGTGATTTTACAAGGTCTCCTTGAACACGCCTTATGGCCGGATTTAAATATGCCTTACAACATCTACCGGCCCATCACCATGGCCAATATTTATAAGCCCGAGTGCCACATACCCAATACTGTCCTAGCTTAGGATTTTGAGTATAACAAGCACTTGGGGTTGTACTCCCTATGGTCATTTCACATTGATGGTCTGGTACCTCTCCTAAGGTTTTAGCTGTAGGATTCGTTCCGACTATAGCTCCACACACATAACACAGAGGAACCGAGGTGTTATGGTTTACTACTCTAATAAATTCAGTTATATTTCGTTTTATGGAATTCCAAGTTGCATTCTAATTGTGAGGGCTTTGGTCAAACACCTCTTTCGGCATCCCTAGGGGAACTGGTACAGGGATCATAGGAATTCCTCCTTGAGCATGAATGGGAAGATGGGCACAAATACAACAATTTGAAACATTAACATCTTTGGTATATTGAATTACTGTAGATAGGAAAGTATTTCCTTTAACAAAGGCTGTAAGACTAAGGGTCCATATAAGAAAGTGTTGCATTTTGTACCACTTATACTGTAACAGTGAGATATTGGAGACCATAGACATCCTGGGTTTCGCCTCCTGGTGAGTTCACCAACACGTCCCACTATTATTATGCCGTACTATCTTCCAACTCGCCCTTGCCTGCTACAAATGTGGGCCCAAAGTTTTAAAATTTTGGTTTCCACACTACAATAAACATTAACACAATCAATACCATTAAGCAAAAACCAATTTATCCTTGTCTCGCCTCTAAGTCCCAATAGTTGTCAAGAATAGTCCATGGATTTGTAGAGTTTTCAGGGGAAGAAGTGTTCTAGATCATTGGATAGGAGTTAAGTTCTGCTTCTCAAATTATGCGGGTGAGATTGTAGCACACCTTTTTCCCTCTGATGTGGCAAATCATCTTCCTGGGCTGGGGAGAGGTTATGAGCACTTACACCCTGCTCCTCTGACTTTATTACTTCAGGTGCAGAGGTCCTTTTACAGTGTGAGGCATGTATCCAGGGCTGGTGGCCTTGGCACTTTACTGCAGTGTTAGTGGTGAGGAGTTCCTGGAATGGACCCTTCCAACGTGGTTCCAGGGCTGACTTTCTCTGATGAACTTTCATGTAGACCCAATCTCCAGGTTGGAGGGAGTGGCAGGGTTCCTTTGCAAGTGTTGGGAGGACTTCTTGAACCTGTGAGTGGATAAACTTGATACACTGTATTAACATTTTACGATAGTCCCGTATCACAACATCCGTTAACTGTAAGTCAAATTCTTGCAGGTTTGGCGGCGGGGTGTGTGGCAGTCTCATAGATCTGGCCATAAGGATCTCATGTGCAGATAGTCCAGGCTTCCGGTTGACAGTGTTTCTAATATACATGAGAGCTGTGGGTAGGGCATCTGGCCACTTCAGGCTAGTTTCTGCACATAGTTTAGCTAATCTAGTTTTCAGATCAGAATTTTTTCTGTCCACAGCTTGGCTAGACTGGGGGTGGTATGCCCAGTGCAGGGGTTGTTGAATTCCTAAAGCTTTACACAAGTTCTGAATTACCTGTCCTGTGAAGTGGGTCCCTCTATTGCTGTCCAAAATGAGGGGCAACCCAAACCTAGGTATGAATTCTGTCAACAGTTTCTTGGCAACAGTTACTGCATCCGCTCGCTTACAAGGATATGCTTCTACCCATCCCGAAAACATATCAACTATGGCTAACACTTATTCAAAGTTACAACATTTAGGCATTTGGATGAAATCCATTTGTAAGTTCACAAAAGGTCTCCACGGAGGAGGGTGTGCTGAGGGTTTGGTCTTCTCTTTCTGGCCTATGTTATGGGCTAGACAGGTACGACAAGTTCTGCAGTACTGCTGCGTTATGGAAGAAAAATGTGGGGTGAACCAATCACACTGTCTGCAGCAATCATCCCCCCTTTGGTCGTGTGAGCCACCAAGTGGGTCACACAAGTAAGGGAGTGTAAAAGGGCTTTGGGTGCTACCAGGCAGCCATCTGGAGCACCACAAGGTGTCTGGGTGCAATTGGCGCCCTTGTCGTAGCCAGTCCTTTTTGTTTTTTTTAAAGGTACAGTGTATCAGGCTGAAGTGCCTTTTGGTAGGAAGGGGTGTGTGTTTGTAGTTCTGTTCTTTTAGTATTTCATGAAAACAGGATTGAGCCAACATTCTTTTTATCCAACAACGCATGGCACACACACTAATTAAACAAACACAACTTAACACTAAAACAATTGTGTATAGTATAATAAGATATTATCCCTGTAGAGGTGGGGGACCATGCAGTGAAAACATTATACCAATGATATGCAGTTAGTTTTTTTTCTACCTTAGCAATTCTAATTATTTCCCCATTAGAATGTGAAATTTGAATAGTCCTGTTTCCAACATCTTGCTTTGTTTGCTGCAGGAACTGGGTTACTTTTGCTCCCTGTAACAAATGATCAGTTATTTCAAACCAATTTAACCCAAGGCTCACTGAAAATTCTGTTAGACTGGCAGTGAGAGTTGTACTGTACCCTTCAATTTTTGGTAGGTAATATGTATGGTTTGTGGTATACAGAACACTTACATTGCATTTGCATTTATCTACAGGGGGTTTGCTGGTACTCCCATCCTCCCAGAATACCTCCTCCCACGATGATACACAAACACATTGTCCATTGTATAGAACTCTGGTGGTATTTTCTAATTTATCCCAAATACATGTTCCCACTGTGGTAGTTCTGCTGCATGGTTCTACGGAGGAAGGTATGGATAGGCAGACCCATTGTTGGAGATTCCACACATTACACCCCTGGTATCCAATAGTTTTCCCTCTCTCCTGGCCCACTGACTCATAACCCAGGGTAACCAAAAGGAACTTGTGGCCAATTTTGGTAAGGGGCTTTCCTTCCATAATTCTACCTCCATAGATTGCTGGTGGGCAATTCTTGCAAATACCTATTTTGACATCCAGAGGCACAATAACCATGACTCTGCATCCTTCCTGTTTGGCAGTGCAGCTGGTTCTATGAATTAGGATGTACAAGCACTTTTTTAAAACAGTCAAATTCATTCCAAGTAGTACAGGTTTCACAGCAAAATAAAAAGGATACATCACTTTCAGCTGGTTGTATCCAAGTTCAGGCACTTGAAATTCAAAATTACATCCCCTAATCACTACAATTACATTCCCTAATCTCTACAATACTACAAAAACATCTATTTTCAGGACCCCTTTTCCTTCCAAATTCATTGATCTTAATTACCCGTTATTTCTCCTCTTTGCTACCTGATAGAGGATGTTTTTGTAAATACAGTGTGGCAGCCGTCAGCTCCCCTCTAGTGGGTCCCACGCTTCTATTGTCTTTAGTGGGCCAGGGCGTGTCCAGTCACCCCGGCTTCCCTAAGGAGGGGGGTAGGGACCCGGGCCCACCCGCTCCTCCGGGTCCCAGCCCAGGGGCCCTATGAGAGGCAGCTATGTGCTGCTGGCACCGTTTTCCCAGCTGCACTGTCTTCCCCTGGGCTGATTTTCCCCCTCCTTCTGGCTCCTTGAGCTGGATACCTTCAATTGTCCACAGGCCTCTGTACTCTTTAAATCAGCATTCCACTCCACTCCACTCCTGTTTGCTCCACTCCGCTCCGCTCCACAGCACAGCACAGCACAGCACAGCACAGCACAGCACTCCTACTCCTCCTGGTTGTGCCCTGACTGTTTGGGGCGGAGGGCTTTTATGAAGCTCCCAGACCACCCTTTCCCTCGGTGTTTGCCCCTGGAACCCCGCCCTGCTCGCAGCCTGGCAGGGCGGGGCGATCAGTCTGGATCCGCCCCCTTATTCCTCCCTTCCCCTTCTGGTTGCTTGCTCTTCTGTGCCCCCCCCCTTGATGGATCAGACAGCCCCTGCGATGACCCCTGTCCCCTCCCCACAACCCACTCCCCCACCCGCCCCGCTGGCCGCCGCTGCACCCGCCTCTCCTTCTGCCACCGCTGCCCCTCCCAAGATGCCGGGGGCAGCCGGCACAGAGGGGACCTCCACCGCTGCTGCTTTGCCTCCCTCGACCGGCAGGAAGGGCCAGGGCGGGAAGAAGGGCAAGGGCCCCGCCCGGAAGGCACCGCCCCCCTCCCTTCCGTGGCCCCGCCATTGGCCGCGGCCCTCCCCTCCTCTGCCATCCCCTCCACCAGCTCTGGGGGTGCTTCTGCTCCCAACCCCAGAGCGTACGCCCAGGTAGTTGCCCCCCGTCCAGCCACCGCCTCGTCATCTGTCCCCGCCACCTCCTCTAGTTCCATCTCCAGCGGCCGGGCTCCTTCTCCACCCTGACCAGGAAGCATGGCGTCCGCTGCCTCCTGGTGCCCGCCTCGCCCCACGTCGAAACCTATGTGCGGGCGTTGGCGCGGATGGTGGGGCCCTCGGCCGTCGTGGTGGCCTCCAAGATGTACGGGAAGGTCGTCTTCTTTCTGGCATCAGAGGCCGCCGCCCAGGAGGCGGTCGAGAGGGGCCTAGCGGTGGGGGGCGTGTACGTCCCCCTCGAACCCCTGGAGGACCTGGGCGTCCGGGTGGTCCTGACCTCCGTCTCGCCCTTCCTCCCCAATGCCGCCCTGCTCCCCTTCCTCTCCACCCTGGGGAAGCCCATCTCGGTCCTCAGCCCTCTCCTGCTGGGCTGCAAGGACCCCGCCCTCCGTCATGTCCTGTCCTTCCGCCGGCAGGTTCAGCTACAGGTGCCGCCGGTGGTGGCGCGTGACGGGGGGGCTCTCGAGGGGTCCTTTTTGGTGCCCCATCAGGGGGCCCATGACCGGGTGCAAATTCCTCGGGGGAAGCCCGGTGCATCCTCTGCCGGGCGATGGGGCATGACTGGAGGGATTGCCCCTTGGTCTGGCACGGAGGAGCACCTGGGTCGCCCGAGGCCCCAGTGGGCCCCGGCCCTACCACCGCCAGCAGCCCTGGACGCCTGGCGCCCGTGGCCGCCCCTCCTCCTCTTCCTTCTCCGTCCATCTCTGCTCGGGACGCGGGGGTGGCCCTCCCCGTCGTGCCCTGGTGAGCGGCCGGACTCCGTCGCCCCCGCAGTGAGTTCTGGGACGGGGTCCGTGGGGGAGAGGGCGCCCGGGTTGGTTCCGGGCTTGGGAGAGGGCTTGCCCCAGGGGGAGGTTCCCCAACCCCTCGCTGCCCTGTCCCCGCCCCTTCGACCCTTGATCTCACTGCCCTTGCCGCCTGGCCCCAGCTCTGCGGGCCCGCCCTCCGTCAACACTCTGGAGGGCTGGGTGTTCTTCGGGGAGAAGTGTGGCAAGCGGAAGAAGGCTCGGCACCTCCCCACTCACTTGGACGGGGAGGAAGCCCCCCGGAAGTCCCGGAAGGGGGCCACCCCCGCTGAGCCTTCGGCTGCGCCCCCCGACGACATCCCGCAGGTGGCGCCGGTCGAGGAGGCTGTTGCAGCAGTGCGGCAGAGTAGCTCCGCCCTGGTCTTGGAGACCCCCTTCGCCCCCCTCCCTGCGGGAGCTGCAGAGGGAGATGCCTCGGCCACCCTGCCCCCCTCGCCCTCTGTCGTCACTCCGGCGGCACTTGGCATGGTGGAGGGCGACTATAGCTCCATCTTTGCCAAGATTGAGTCCCTGGGTCTGACCCCGGTCACCCAGGGGGAGGACGACCCGTTGCCACCGGGCCTCGATCTCGGCGGTCCTATGCCGGCCCTTCCCCTCCCTCCCTCTCCTCTCCCCCAGACGGCTATTCCTGCCCTTGAGCTGCCGCCATCCGATGCCCCCGATTGCCCGGCTGTGGCCGGCCTTCCATCGGCGTCCGCCGGGCCTCTCGAGGCGACGGCCAGCGTCGAGCAGCCGGGCCCCGGGGGCATCTGAGGCAGGGCAGCTGTCTCTCTCCCCTTCTGGGGGCCCTGACCTGAGCCACCCCCTGTCTCTCGCGGGGGCCGTGGGCGCCGAGCTCGTCCTGGCGCCCGGGCCGAGTGTCGCCGAGGGCCCCCTTCCTGATCCTACGCCCCTGACCCCTGCGTTGGGCACGGAGGAGTCATCTCCTGGCGGGGCTGCCCCTGGAGCCCCTGATCCTCACCCTGGCCCCGCCTCTGCCCCTGATCCTACCCCCGGCCCTGACTCTATTCCCACCCCTGATTCCGTTCCTGTCCCTCCCCTGCCCAGTTCCCAGATTGTTACCGCCCCTGGGGTTGTGCCATTCCCCCTGCCACCTGCCGACTCCCGGGAGGCGGTGTTTGAGTTTTCCCTCCCATCTGGGGCTGCTGTCTTCCCTCTGCCGCCGCTCCTTGTGCCGGGGGTCGAGGCGGGCAGCGCGGCGCCCGTGCCATCGGCGCCGCATTGGGGCTCCGCCCCTTGTCTGCCCGTCTCTGTTGGCCACGGGGCTGCTGCGGGGCCCCTGCCGGAGGACTGTCCGGGGTCCTCTACCCCGGCCCCCAAGGCACTGCGGGATGAGTTGCGGACCTTCCTGGCCGACTGTCGTGGGGCCAGGAATAGGGTGCAGCTTGCCCTGCAGCGCTGGGGGGATTTCCATCTGATCCTCCAGGCCGTGAGGGCTATCTTGAAAGAGGGGAAAGGGACCGGGCGGCAGGACACTGCCTCCTACCAACGGGCCCTCAGCTTCCGTGACTCCCTTCTGGCCTTTGGGGTCGGTCACGGACTGCTGCGGGGCCTGACGGGGGCCGCCAGCATTCCTGCCAGTGAGGATCCTCCCCAGCCCTCCTCATGGCCCCAACGGTCTTTGCCACTCTGAACACCAGGGGCTGTAGGATGGGTCTCCGCAGGACCCAAGTACTCTCCTTCCTGCGGGAGGGGGGGTACTCGGTTGTGTTCCTGCAGGAGACCCATACGGATCCAGTTGCCGAGGCTGCTTGGCGGCTGGAGTGGGGGGACGGGGTGTTCTTTAGTCATCTCTCCGCCCGCGCGGGCGGAGTGGCCACCCTGTTCTCCCCCGACCTACAGCCCGAGGTGCTGGGGGTTGCCGAGGTCGTGCCGGGTCGCCTGCTGCACCTCCGAGTCCGTATGGAGGGGCTGGCGTTGAGTCTGGTCAACGCCTATGCCCCGACATCGGGCTCGGAGAGGGTGCGGTTCTATCAGCGGGTGTCCGCCTTCCTCGGCATCTTGGATCCTCACAAGTGCCTGGTCCTGGGCGGGGACTTCAACACCACCCTCGAGGAACGGGACCGCATGGGGACCGAGCAGTGCCCGGCCACTGTGGACATCCTCCGGGAGATTATAGACCGTCACTCCCTGGTGACGTCTGGCACGACCACCACCCGGATGACGCTGTCACCTTTACCTTTGTCCGGGTGGGGGAAGACTGGTCGCGCTGCTCCCGGTTGGACCGTGTTTATATTTTCTGTCATCATCTCTCCCGGGCCCACTCCTCCAGCGTACGGCCGGTCCCCTTCTCGGATCACCATTTGGTGTCCGTGACAGCCTCTCTCACCGCGGAGAGGCCGGGGCCGGCCTACTGGCATTTTAACAACAGCCTGCTGGAGGACGTGGGCTTCGTGGCGTCCTTCCGGGAGTTCTGGCTGGCCTGGCGGGAGCAGAGGCGCGCCTTTCCCTCGGCGCGGCGCTGGTGGGACATGGGAAAGGTGCGCGCCCGGCTCTTCTGCCGTGATTACACTCAGGGGGCCAGCCGGCAGAGGGATGCGGGGATAGAGCAGCTAGAGAGGAAGGTTTTAGAGCTGGAGAGGCGTCTGGCCGCCAGCCCCTGTGATCCGTCCCTCTGCGGAGCGTGCCGGGAGAAGCGGGAGGAGCTCCGGGCCCTCGAAGACCTCCGGGCTCGGGGCGCCTTTGTTCGATCCTGCATCCGTCTCCTTTGGGAGATGGACTGCGGCTCCCGCTTTTTCTATGCCCTGAAGAAACGGAGGGGGTACCGGAAGCACGTCATCTGCCTTTTGGCGGCCGACGGCGCCCCCCTCATGGATCTGGTGGAGATGCGTGGCAGGGCCAGGGCCTTCTACGCTGACCTTTTCTCCCCGGATCCGACCGACGTCGCCGCCCGCAGGGTCCTCTGGAATGAACTCCCCACAGTCGGCGCGGGCGACCAGGACCGGCTGGAGTTACCTCTCACTCTGGCCGAGTTCTCGGCGGCCCTCCGCCTCATGCCCTCTAATAAATCTCCGGGCATGGACGGGCTGACCGTGGAGTACTACCGCGCGTTCTGGGACGTCCTCAGCCCGGACCTCGCCATCGTCTGGGCCAAGTCCGAGGGCGGCGGAGCGCTCCCCCTTTCGTGCAGGCGGGCCGTGCTCGCTCTGCTGCCAAAGAAGGGGGACCTCCGTGACCTTCGCTCCTCAGCACGGACTATAAGATCATAGCCAAGGCCATCTCACTGCGGCTGGGGTCCGTGCTGCAGGACGTGATCCACCCCGACCAGACCTACACCGTCCTGGGCCAGACCATCTTTGACAACTTGTATCTGGTCCGGGATCTCTTGGAGCTCGGGTGTAGGGATGGCCTGTCGTTCGCCCTCCTGTCCCTGGACCAAGAGAAGGCGTTCGACCGGATGGACCAAGGGTATCTCCTGGGCACCCTGCGGGTGTTCGGCTTCGGGCCCCGCTTTGTGGGCTTTCTCCGTGTGCTGTACACCTCCGCGGAGTGTTTGGTCAAGCTCAACTGGACCCTGACCGAACTGTTCAGCTTCGGGCGCAGGATGCGTCAAGGCTGTCCACTGTCGGGCCAGCTGTACGCTCCGGCCATTGAGCCCTTCCTCTGTCTCCTCCGTCGGAGGTTGACGGGGTTGGTGCTCCGTGAGCCAGAGCTGAGGGTGGTCTTGTCAGCGTACGCCGACGATGTGCTCCTCGCGGTCCAGGACCCGGGCGACCTGGTGCGGTTGGAGGCTTTCCTGGCTGTCTACTCGGCGGCCTCCTCCGTCCGGGTCAACTGGGTCAAGAGCTCTGGCCTGATGGTAGGGGCTGGGTGGCGGGCGAGCTCTCTCCCACCCACGCTTCAAGCCATCCGGTGGAGCGCGGGTCCGCTGCTCCATCTGGGCATTTACCTTTCAGCCACCCATCCCTCCCCGGCGAAGAACTGGCAAGATTTGGAGGGCAGGGTGTCTGAGCGGCTGCGGAGATGGACAAGACTGCTCCGGTGCCTCTCCCTCCGGGGGAGGGCGCTGGTGCTCAACCAGCTGGTCCTGTCCATGCTCTGGCACCGGCTCAACACCCTGGTCCCGACCCCGAGTTTCCTGGTCCACCTCCAGAAGACAGTTCTGGAGTTCTTTTGGCCAGGACTGCACTGGGTCTCTGCAGGGAGCCTGAGTCTTCCCCTGGAGGAAGGGGGGCAGGGCCTGTGCTGCATTCGCAGCCAGGTCCACACCTTCCGCCTCCAGGCCCTGCAGAGACTCCTTTATTGTGCAGGTAGTCCGGCATGGAGCCACTTGGCGCACGCCTTCCTCCGCCGCCTCCGAGGGCTCCGATACGACCGGCAGCTCTTTTTTCTCCACCCGAGGGGTCTTCCACGAGACCTCTCCAAGCTGCCGGTCTTCTACCAGTACCTCCTCCGGACCTGGAGGCTGGTCTCTGCCTCCAGGCCCCCTTTGGTCCCCGAGGGGGAGGATCTCCTCGCGGAGCCCCTGCTACACAACCCTCAACTCGGTGTGCAGGTGGCAGAGACCCCCTCGGTGCGATGGAGGTTGGTCCTGGCGGGAGTCACCAAGATCGGAGACCTTCTGGACTACGACCGGGGGACTGGGTGGATCCCCAGGTGCTGGCTCGGTGCATGGGGCTCTCCACCCTTCGCACCCCCCAGCGCGTACTCCAGAAGGTGAAGGCGGCCCTTCTCCCTGCTGCTCGGGTGTCCCTCGAGCGGGTCCTGCGAGAGGGTGGTCCCCGCCCACCCCTGACTCCTAGCCCTCCGGTGCTTTCCATCGGGCCTCGGCCCTGTGAGCCCCCCCGGCCTTCCTCCCCCTATGCCCCGAGCCGGCTGCACGAGTTGCAGCCGGTTCTTTTTCAAACCGCAGCGAGGGACCATCTTTACACGCTCGTGCTCCATACCATTCACATCCTCGCCCTTGTGTCCCGCCCCAACACCAAGTGGCGGGACCTCTTACCATCTGCGGAGGGCGAGGACCCTCGGTGGGCCAGTCTGTTCTCCATCTTGACTCCGCGGCCCACCGGGGACATCAGTTGGCGGCTCCTTCACGAGGCCGTGAGCATGGGCGTGTACTTGGCACGGTTTACCCCTCGTTCCGACGCCTGTCTCTACTGCAGCGTGAGGGAGACCCTGGCACACGTCTACCTCGAGTGCGCCAGGCTGCAGCCCCTGTTCCGGCTCCTCCAGAACCTCTTGCTGAGGTTCTGGTTGAACTTCTCTCCGCACCTGTTCCTTTACACACACCCTATCCATGGCCCCACGAGGTCGCGGGACATCCTGGTCAACCTCCTCTTAGCCCTTGCCAAACTGGCCATCTACAAGACCAGGGAGGGGAGGTTGGCCGGGGGGTGCTCGGCGACTGTGGGGCCTATTTCCGTTCCCTCGTGCGTTCACGGATCCGGGCAGAGTTCCTCTGGTCAGCGTCCGCTGGCTCCCTGGATGCCTTCCGGGAGCAGTGGGCGCTGTCTGGGGTTCTCTGCTCAGTGTCCCCCTCCGGTTCCCTCCTTTTGACCCTGTGACCCCCACGTCCCTCCCTGTTTTTTCATTAGTTGCCCCCCGATGTTAGTTGTCTCCCGGGCCCAGTGACTCCTCCCCTTAGGCTGGGGGAGGGGCCTTTTGCAGTGGGCGGGCTTGCACCCACCCACTTCCCGGGTCACAAATAGGAGCACTGTCCTACTGTCCTCTGCCCTCACTATCTCACAACAGTTACAGAGCTTCTTGATTCTTTTCTGCTTTGTTTGCAATACCTCCCAATACCATACACAACAATGTTAGTAACAAGACAAACAACACAAAATATAAAACACAAAACACAATCTTTGTTGCAACAGTAGATCCATGGTTTTGTTCTTTAGCTGTTTCATTGGCACCAGTGTGCACCCCCGATATTCACAATAACCATGGTATGCTTACCTTTTCGCCCTTTGCATTCTCCACCAATTAATGTTACCCAAATAACAAATATCACAGATCTTTTCAGGGGATAAGGCAACAAGGCACATTTATTGTGAATACAGAAATTTGGTAAATAGTATCAATAGAAAGAAAAATATCAACACTATAATAACATCAATATTGTTCTTTACCTTAGTAAAATAGTATTAATAATGTAAACACTAGGAAAACAGTATTAACATTGTATCAATACTACAATTACAGAGACACGTGTTTCAATTAGTGCTTTCATTCACACTTACACACAGACAGGCAGACAGACAAACATACATAGGGGTCTCATAGATGTTATAGTTACCAGCCTCTTGGTGCTCGTGATAGTCACTGGCCAGGTGACTGTAGCACGAGGATGAGGAGCAAGGTCCTGCCAATGCTCATCGGTACTCCTGGCTGGTGTGATGTTGTAGACCTGAACCTCCAGCCTTCATCTTCTTGTCCCATTTCATAGGGAAAGGACCCCATGTAAGTCTAAGGATTTTGTACTGTCATGCTGCAACTGCATTCTTGGTGTGATTCTTTCTTGCAAGCCTGATCAGATTTTGTCCTTTGAAATGGGTTGGCTCCTAAGTTATTAGGGTGGGCTCCTCTTCGGCCATTTGAATGGTAAAAGTTATTATCTTCACTCCTTTCTTCTTCCCTCAGTCGTTTTAGGTGAGGTTGGTGTTTTCTTTATGTCCGTTTCAATATCTCTCACTCAGACCAATTGTTCAATCACTCTCCCTGTCTACATTCAACTCAATTGCTCAGCCATTCACACTTCAATCACTCAGGGACAACTCCTAGCTGAAGAACTTACATATTATTTTAGAGCAAACCTTATTTCATTTTTGACAGTGTCTTCTACAATTGAAAGTAGATATATTACATTTCACAGTGTGGCTTTTTATACTGACAAATATATTGAAAGTGAGTAAAATTAACAGATAAAATGATTTTAAAACAAATAGACAGTAAGTGAACATTTAAAAGGGTAAAACAATAAGAGTTAGTTGAAGTTTTAGCTTTTAATTAAAGTTACAGTGTGTCAGGCTGAAGTGCCTTTTGGTAGGAAGAGGGGGGGTGGTGTTTGTGGCTCTGTTCTTTCATGTATTTTTCAAAAAACAAGATTTTGGCCAACATCTCTCTCTCTCTCTCTCTCTCTCTCTCTTTATATATATATACACACACACTTGGGGAATGGTAAAAACTTCTCACGTGAACATGAGATCTTCAGCTACACAGCACACACCCATACAACCTGAGCTAAAAGCAGGATCATTTAGCTGAGAGGACCAAGTAGCTGTTATTCTCTGGTAATCAATTCTTGGGTGATAGCGTAACCCACTATACTTGTATTACACAAGTACCCACTATAATTCAATTTGTTTGCAGGATTAGTGAGCGGGTCCAGTCTGCTTTGACTGCAGAGCTCCCCCCTGTGGATAATAACACAGAAGATAAATATGTAGATTTGGACAGTTATGGATGCCTGGACCCTGAGTTGCTCCAGTTTGAAATAAAGACTCCACAACATAGTAGAGCTTCTCAGACTACCAAAAAAATAATCTTTCAATTTATAAGAAAACAATCTGAGGGCTAAGGAAGACTCTGCATAAATCTAAACATGATCTTATCATTACAGCAACCCAGCAAATACAAGGCAAACAAAAATTATAGTATAAAACACACAGATTTCTTCAGTACCAAAAGGTGCACAGACCACAAGTCCTGTGCCTTTCAGAACCCCACTTCTGATTTGTCATTTCTAGTATCATACAGTCTGAATGAGCAGCAAACACCCAGTTCTTTGAATAGGCTGCTCTTCTTCTCCCTGAGGCTATCTCCCTGCAGCAATAAGAGAAGCAGGATGGGGAGCCTCAGCCCTCAGAGTAGAGACCTTTGCACACAAACTTGGCAGTTTCAGTCTGAGAGGCTGTGCAAATAATTGAAAGAGACAGGGTGTGGAGTGATGATGGCAGATGGTGGAGCCGGCTACCTTCATTGGCACTGCCCTGGCCTGAGATTCCTGGACAAGTTCTCCAGTAGTTTTCTCTGGCCCCTGTGAGATCTCTTTGTGTTGCATGAAGAGAAAGAGAGAGCACTTGAACAGTCACTGGGCCAGAGAGAGAGATGACTCAATAGCCTGGTGCTTGAGTATGGGAGATGGGAGAACCAAGTTTAAGTTTCTGGTCCAAATGCTAGTTAATTATTTAACAAGGGGAAGTGTTTCAACAGGAGAGATTGAGACGCACCCAGCCTAACACACAACGTCCTGGGCTCTGCTACCACCAAGTGGTTAGAGCATGTGTCTGAGAGATGGGAGTCCAAAGTCAGGCAGGGGGAGAAAGCTATTTTGTGAATGGCACCTCAGTCCCCATGTGAGTCTATCCCGAAAACAAAACAAAAAAAGCAAAAAACGGGGACTGAAACTACTCAATGACTTCACTCCATTTTCAGGAATAGTTTTGCGTCGACCAAAACTGCATTCTTTTTGGTGAAAAAAAAATAAAATTTGGGCTGAAAATGTTTTGCCTAGCTCTAGACTGAAGAGAGAAAAAAAGGCAGCCAACCCCTAGCCAAACACTTCCTGAAGAATGTAACCACTCCGCAATAAAAGGAAATCAACATGGAACGAACATGACATTTGCAAACCTGCCCCGCCACTTCATGTTACACCATTTCCGCACAGCACACTGATTTATCGGACTCTGATCTACCTCACACTCTTTAATGGATTTATCCACACCACACCCAATGGCACAGAGCAGTGCTGTTGCTTCAGAGTAAGGAAACTGAGGCACAGTGAGATTAAAGGGAAGGATGGTGGTGAATTCAGATGCTCGGATGCTTACAAGGCCAGAAGGGACCTCTGTGTCCGCCCTCCTGTACAACACTGGCCAGAGAACTGCCCCGAAATAATTCCTGGAGCAGAGCTTTCAGAAAGGCGTCTGATCTTGATTTAAAATTTGCCAGGGATGGTGAATTCACCATAAGCCGTGGTAAATTCTTCCTATGGTTCTCACAGTTAAAAATGTGCACCTTATTTTCAGGCTGATTGTGTTCAGCTTCAACTTTAAACCTCATCAATTTCAATGGGTGTTAGGCACCTGCCTACTTTTAAAATCCTACTACGTGCTTAAATGCCTTTTAAAACCTGACTCTAAGTGTAATTATTATCATTGTCATTGATCCTTGTGGTGCCCAGTTTATTTATAGAAGAAAGGTACAATTTCTTCTTCTTCATGGTAGATTACATATAGACCATCAGTTTCTTACTTTTTAAACTTATACTGCTAAAGGCCTCCCAACATTTCTCGGATCCTTTTATTTTTAAGCAGAGGCACTCTAGTCTAGCCCTAGGGACCTAGCTGCATCTTTGTGCACCTAAATACTTTAAAAATCTGGCTCAGAGAGACTGAATCCACGACCACACAGTACCTTGGGGAAAGCCAGGAACAGAACGCAGGGCAGCACCTCAACCCCTGGACTGGTCTTCCTCTCCTTTAGCTGTAGGTGTTAGTAACCTCAGTGCACCACCACTCTCCAAGGGAAATCAAATGGCCAGCCTCAGGCTACGCAAAATTTGATGCTCTCTCTTATTCAGGCATGTCAGTTGATGCCTATTTCAGCAGAACCAAACGGAATGAAATCAGATTGTCTTAGCTCTTGCAGAAAGCTCTCAGATTACTGGCTGTCTTTCTCCTCAGGGCTTTGTGAACGTCTTTGTTTCTTAGGCTGTAGATGAGGGGATTGACCAGAGGTGTCAGGACTGTGTAGAAGACCGAGAACACTTTGTTCACGTCTCAGTGTATTGGTGTCTGGTAGCATGTGCACAATAATTATGGTTCCATAGGAAATTATAACCACGGTGAGGTGAGAGGAGCAAGTGGAAAATGTCTTTTGCCTGCCCCTGGACGATGGGATTCTCAAGATGATGGAGATGATGCGCATGTAGGACGTCAGGGTTAACAGAAATGGTGTCACTGTGAATACAAAGGCCATGATGAAAGTCACACGTTCAATCAGGCTGGTGTCACTGCAGGATAGTTTTACAATTGGGGAGAAATCACAAAAGAAGTGGTGAATTTCATTGGAGCTGCAAAAAGTTAATTGTGAAGCCAGAAATATCACTAAGCAATTGGCCAAGAAAGTTCTTATCCAAGAACCAGCCATTAGCTGAAGGCAAAGTTTGCTGTTCATAAGGACTGCATAATACAGGGGCTTGCAAATTGCTAAATACTGGTCATAAGACATCATGGCAAGAAGATAACTTTCTGTAGCTGCCAGAGAGCCAAAGAAATAAAATTTTGCAATGCAGCCACTAATAGAAATGGTTCTGTCCCCAGTCAGGAGATTGGCCAGCAGGATGTTAGAAGGATGAGCAGGATGTTAGAAGTGTAGAAGGTCTCTAAGCAGGACAAGGTCCCCAGGAAGAAGTACATGGGGGTGTGGTGGTGCTGATCAGCCACAACTAGAGCAACGATGAGGATGTTCCCAGTCACGGTCGCAATGTAGATCACTAGAAACAGCAGGAAGAGAAGGGGCTGAAGTTCATGGAGATTCCCAAATTCCTGTAGGATGAATTCTGTGATGGATGTTTGATTTCCCAAGTCTGCATTTGCCATGGGTAGTATCTAGAGAAAACCCAACAAACACTTGAGGAGAACATGTACATTTAAAGTTTTATGGAGTCAGTTAGAAATTGCTATTTTCATTCTATGGAAAATTCTGAAATTTCAGAAAGAAAAATATTCCACATTCGAAGAAAAAAATGAAATTTCAAAATTTCCCACAGATCAAAGATTCTGAAAATTTTGGATTTGGAAGCACCAAAATGTTATATTTTGATAATATTGACTCATTTTATTTTGATACTGTCAAAATATTTAATTAAGATAAAGTAACAATGTTGCCTTTTGATAATGTTGATTCATTTTGTTTAGACTTTAATATATTAAAATATTAAACATAATATTGCATAAAGAATAGTACATATAATGTATAAACACAAGGATAGAATATTTACTACTATTTTAGTACATTTAGTTTATTAGCACTATTTTAATATTATATAAATATCAAAACAAAATAAATTGTAGCCCGATTTATAGATTATATATCTACTGCTTACGAATCCCCAGTTATCACATCAAGGGCTGACAGGTTCATGTCCCAAGATCAGGTCCAGTATTATTTAAATGACTATGTAGTTGGGAATCCCAACGTGCACAGTTGCAACACTCCCACTGTAGGAACTCTTCTATATTTCCAAAGAGTTTACTAATACATTTAGCACAGTCACAAATGCCCCAACTCAGTAAGGTTGATAGTTTAACGGTTTCTGAAGAAGCTAAGTCTGCCTAGGCTGCCATCATGGCAAGGAAAGGCTTGAAGTGAGACACATAGAGTTTAAGGCCAGATGGCACCATCAGATCATCTAGTGTGACCGCCTGTACATCACGGACCACTCCACTCCACACAACTACCTCTATATTGAATCCAAAGCCTTTCACTCTTCAGGACACTAAACCACTATGTGCCACAGGCAGAGAACAGGAGGAACCAAGGTGAACCAATGCCCAAGGCCCCTGTGATGGCAGGGAATTGTTTAGATGAGATGTGCCCAGCCCCACACTGTGGAGAGAGGTGAAAAAACCCCAATGTCCCAGCCAATCTGAGTACAGAGGCAAAGTCCCTTCCCTACTTCTACCTGACATTCCCCTGTTTATACCTCCAAGGATCACATTAGCCCTTTTTGCCACAGCGTCACAATGAGAGCTCATGTTGCGGTGATTTATCTACAGTGATAACAAATCCTTCTCTGATTTACTGCTGTCCAAGACAGTCTCCCATCCCATACGTAGACCCTACATTCTTGCTTCCCAGGCATATGTCTTTGCATTTGGCTGTATTAAAACACATTTTGTTGGATTGTGGTTATTTAACTAGGCGACGCAGATCATGCTGTAACAGTGTCCTGTCTACTTATAACCCAGCAATCTTTGTGTTTTCTGCACACCTCCCCAGCCAAGATATTATATCATCATCAATAGGGTGGATAAAAATGTTGACTAGCTTTGGCCCAAAAACCGTTCCTTGTGGGACCCCATTAGAAAAAGCTCTGCTCATTGATATCTCCCCATCAACAAGTATTTTCTGAGATCTGTCAGTAGACCAGTTTTTAATCCATTTAATGTATGTCCTATTGGTTGCATATAATGAAAGTTCTTTCATTAAAATGCCATGTGGTACTAAGTCAAATGACTTGGAGAAATCCAAATAAACAATATGTAGACAGGTGTCTTTATCTGTTAGACCTGCAATCCTGTCAAAAAAGGTAAAAGGCTTGTTTGACTATACCTATCTTCCATGAAACCATGCTGATTGTCATATGATTGACATGCATGTAAGCTGTTTATTCTAAATGTTTTGTTCCATCTGCTAATGATAAAACCATTCTTTTGTTTTAAGATGGCGGCTTGGTAACTATATACAACAACACCTCCCCTTGCAGGTGCTGATCCCTTTCAGACCATGGAGTAAACACAGTGGCTACATGGCATACTGAGGTCTAGGGCATGGTAACAGTGTGAGAGAACTGCAAAATTTCAACTAAGAAAGGTAACTGCACAATTCCATTACCAGGCATTCATGTTATAAATTTCTTCTTTAAAATTCTCCACCTGCTGTCTACTGGATAAACAGTGGGGTGGGGAATGTAACCCAAAGGGTTAATTGGCAGAAATCTCAGTACCTGTAATAAACTTCTGATCTTCTCTAACATCAGATTAAATAAAATATTCTGCATTGAACCCACATTCATGGCATGACATATCACGCTAGGGACTGAGGCACTATAGCAATCCAGGTTATGTAAGTGTGTGCTAAAGCCCCCCAGGATCAGGGATCTGGAACCATTCGTGGTGAAGACAGTCAGGGCTCTAGTGCTTGCAGTCTCTGCCCCACCCCCACCCCCTTCGCAGGTCTCCACACACCCGCGCAGCCACCTCCTGAATCTGACCTTGGAGCATTCAGCACCCCTGCTCCACCCAAGTTCCCCCTTTGTGTCCCCCTCGATGGGACCCTGGGGAGCTCCTACATGTCCCAAAGGGGCCATGCACCCACCTTGCAGTCAGAAGCGATTCATAGCCAGTGTGGAAGTCAGAAGGGTTTATTAGTTCTTAGGATCACAGAGTAGAAAGACTTTGTTAACAGACTAATTAGAAGTTACAGCAGCAACCAACTAGGGAGCCTCAGAGCCCATTCTCAGCCCCTGCTCCTGAACCACTGTATGGGGGACTGACCCTTCCAGCCAGCCACACCCCCAGACCCATCCCCTTGCTCCTCCCCAGTCCTTTGTCTTCTAGACTTCTAGACTCTAGGGTCAGAAGGGACCAATATGATCATCTAGTCTGACCTCTTGCACAACGCAGGCCAGAGAACCTCACCCACCCACTCCTGTAATAGACCCCGACCTATGACTGAGCTATTAAAGTCCTCAGACAGTGATTTAAAGACTTCAAGGTACAGAGAATCCGTCAGCAAGTGAGCCGTGCCCCATGGTACAGAGGAAGATAAAAAAACCCAGGGCCTTTGCCAATCTTCCCTGGAGGAAAATTCCTTCCTGACCCCAAATATGGCAATCAGTTAAAACCTGAGCATGTGGGCAAGACTCACCAGCCAGACACCCAGGAAAGAATTCTCTGTAACATCTCAGAACCCTGCCATCTAACATCCCATCACAGACCATTGGCATATCTACCACCAGGAGTCAAAAATCAGTCAATTGCCAAACTAGGTTGTGCCATCAGACCATCCCCTCCAAAAATTTATCAAGCTCAGTCTTGAAGCCAGTTAGGTTTTTTGCCCCCACTGCTCCCCTTGGAAGCCTATTCCAGAACTTCACTCCCCTGATGGTTAGAAACTTGCATCTAATTCAAGTCTAAACTTCCTGATGGCCAGTTTATATCCATTAGTTCTTGTGTCCACATTGCTCCTTCGCAGGCAAGGTGTCTACCCCTCCTTGTCTCTGCCTGCTGCAACCTCTTACAACCTGTTGCAACTGGTTGACACAGGAGGGCAAAGGAGTCTGGGTATTGTCTGTGTACTTGTGGCTGGGGAAGGCCCATACCCCCTCTAGTGGCCTCTGCAATGATCACACCTGGGTCCCATCACTGAAATACTTCTAATAGGTAACTAAACAGACAGAGAAAAAATCAGTAAAATTGCTAATAAATAAACATTTTATTGCAATAAGGATTTTCCATTTTTCAAAAAAAAAATGTAATAAATTGGTCACCTTTTGCACTTGAATGAAGTTTTCATACTGTAGAATGGTGAAATATTTGAAATGATCTATTGTCTTTTGAATTTTTCTTTGTTTTGGTTTCCAGATCTATCTATCTATCTACCTATCTATCTATCTATCTATCTATCTAATCACTAAATTTTTCAATATACCAGTGAGGCAGAACCTACCCTGAAGGGTAAAATCCAGCACTGAGCAGGGAGGATGGAAGATCAGCTGCCAAGTCTTGTTCATATGCAATTCTAATGTAACTAAAAACATAATGAAGATAGATTTACCTCTAGAAAGGGTCTTTTTCTAGCTGGAATCATGTGATGTGACCCTTTATCTCAGCATTTCAAGAAGGAAGAAGAAACTGAAAGATAGACTCTCCACTTCATCTTCTAACACCATCTCTTCATATTCTTGATTGCCTTCAATAAAGGGACCGTCAGTTGTCGGTGAGGATGCCCTAGTTCTTGTGCCCTTCTTGGTGCTGTACATTGTGCTTCTGTAAAAGTGACAGCCTCTGCATTCTCATTATTTAGCCTTCTAGCAGGAAGATGAAATCTCCCTGGATATTTCTGCAGGTGGGAATTTTCAATTAATGTTAAGGAAAGCTTTTGAGAGACAAGGTGGGTGAGGTAATTTATTTTATTTTATTGGACCAACTTCCATTGGTGAGAGAAACAAGATTTTGAAAAGTTTAGACAGTGTTAAGAGAGTCAAACTCTTAACCTCAATGGGAAAGAAACAGGAAGAGGAGAATATCTAACTTCAAGAAAATATCTTCCTCTCGCTCTATTTCTTTCTCTCTCTCACTAGTCATGAATGGTAATATGTTGAGACAAGTGTGTGAAACCCCATGTATACCCTTTTGGTGTGATCATGTATCATTCGTGTTCACTCTTACAGTGTAACTGGGTATTGTTTAATGCAAAGTATGTCATGTAGGGAGTTGTTGGAATGCTCATGACATACTGAACATTATTGTTATGGTAGTATGTTTCCTGCAATGTCATATGTATGGTTATGAAACTTTGCCATGTAATATTCCCAAATGTGTGTTTCACATGGCTTGAACCAAATCCAAGCAAACACTAAAAACAGAGAGGTAATTCACTCCTCACTAAGGCACGCATAAAGTAATCTGGCTCTTTCAGGAGTAATGGACATGACTAAGCATCTGATAAAGTGATGCTCAGTGACGCAGGATGTGGAGAAGACCATGCAGGGATACTGTTGGTCACCTGACCCTGAAGGGCAGCGGTGAAGCCCAAGAGGGGGCTCATGGACATTTGAAAAAGGAGGGACATTTTGTTCTCTCTCTCTCTCTCTCTCTCTCTCTCTCTCTCTCTCTTTCATCCTATCTATAAATAACATCAAGCAACTGAAGCATTGACCACAGGGAAGAGCACTGGAATGGGTTACCTAGGGAGGTGGTAGAATTTCCATCCTTAGAAGTTTTTAAGGCCAGGCTTGACAAAGCCCTGGTTGGGATTATTTAGCTGGGGTTGGTCCTGCTTTGAGCAGGAGGTTGGACTAGGGGGTTGGACTAGGTGACCTCCTGAGGTCCCTTCCAACCCTTATCTTCTATGAGTCTTTGATTATCACCACAGGAACATGCGGTTCCCTTAAGGAAGTCTCTAAGGGTCTAACATGTGGTTGGCCCAGTGAGCTGTCTGGGAGTCCATGAATTTGGGCTGCAGTACTATAAAACAATGTAGATGTTGGGGATCGCTTTGGAGCCTGGTCTGTGAGATCCCATGATGGGGATGGTCCCCGGTTACCAACAGCGATGTGTAGTGTTCTTATAGCCATCATTATCCACACTCAGCAGTGATTTTCAAAACATCAGCAGAGCCCAAACAGAGACACGAACTCATCGGGTTTCTTATTAACTAATTTACTTACTTACTGATGCTAAATTGTCTTTATAATATAGCCGACTTATCCTAAAACCTAAAGACTAATTTGGCTAAGATAGATATTTTACAGGCCTAAGGGTGCAGGTTTCTTGCATTTCAACTATCTTTTACCTACTGCCTATCAGGTGTTTGTCTCTTATATCCAGCTCTTATAATAAATTTATTTATTAGTTACAAGCTGCTCCTGTACCAATAAGTTTCTAGAGAGATGAAGAGAAAAACAGTGAGATAATTATGTAGACAGACACCGGATTATAAGAAAGCTTTTCTCACTTAAAAAAAAATGGTCCCTTAATGGATGTGCATGAATGTGTAATATTGTAGAATGCTGAGGTATTGAGAATGATCAGCACATGTATTCTGGTGCAGGACTTTGTTTGTTTGTTATGCTGGTCATTCTCAGACTGGAGAGAACATTGTTCAGACCTGGCTAATGTGGAAATGCGATACGCCTAAAAAAACAGATTTTAAGACCAAAAGGAACCTTGCTGATGATCTAATCTGATCCCCTGCATAACACAGGCCAGGAAATTTCACCCCAAATCCCTGCATCTGGTTTTATAGTTTGTGTTTCAGTTAGAGAATATCTGTTAGAAAGAAATCCAATTTTGATTTAAAGACTCTAAGTGACGAGGAATTGAATCCCTTGGTAAATTGCCCCAATAACTGATAACTCTCACTGTTAAAAAAATTGCCTCTTATTTCCAATGTGAACTGTACTGGCTGGAAATTACCATTGCCTCAGCAGCCAAAGCAGAAAACATGGTACAATTATCCAGTCCCTTTGAAAATCTGTGCACTGATTTGATTTCCTGGGAGAATTCACTCCCTCTACACTTGGAAATAAAGGATCAGCCGTCTAGCTCAGAGACAGAACACAAAGGGTGGGAGTAAATGGGCCGTTTCCATCACTGGAAGTGTAACCAATGGGCTGACACAAACCTCTGTACTAGATTGGTACCATATAGATTAGACAGGAGCTGTAAGATTTTCAAAGGAGATAGGGAGAGATTTCTAAAGGTATCTAGTCATCTAAAGCACCAGATAACTGAGATAAACACAAGCTAGGATTTTCAAAAGCACCTAGGTGAGAAACTCTCATTGAAACCAACAGGAGTTCAGCATCCAGGTGCTTCTCCAAATCTCTCTAGGTATCAATCTGCTTCTTTAGGTGCCTGAATATCTTTGAAATTCTGACCCATAGTCCCACTGAAATTAAAAACCCTCCTCCTCTAGGACTTTTGAAATTCCCAGCTCAGAAGAACAGGAAGGGCTCTGACAAAGCACACAGGATAAAGGATGGTACAGAGAATGGGGCACTGCACAGACATGGAATTCACTAGATGTAAAATGGATGAGACATAAATGATTTTCACACGTAAGGCAGCAGGCCCGTCCGGTATAATTGTCCCACTTTCCCCGCACTGCCCTGTAAGGCAGTTTTAGCCCTGAGACTCACTACCACAAACAATCAGCTCACCCTGCAGAAAAGTACTGAGCATTTACATGGATAACTGGAGCAGCCAGAGTTACATTATCCAGAATTCAAAGGCAAAACAAAGATAATATCCAGAGTTTTGGAAGGGACCCCTGCCTCAAAGGATGAGCCAAAGACTCATCAAACGTGGGGGTTGGGAGAAAGTTGCTCTGTGCACTTCCCGCTCAACCAACTTGTGCATGCCACTGCTGGAGACAAGACTCTGGGTTGACCAATGCCCTGATCCAATATAGCCATTTCTGTGGTTCCTTAATATACTATTTCATGCTGAGATCCTGAAAGGTAAAACCCAGCACTGAGCAAGGCAGATGGACATTATCATCTGCTAGGCCTTGTCCATCTACAGTTCTGATTTAACTTAAAGGCGTAATGAAAGGGTTTTTTTTTTAACTCTATACTGGGTCTGTTTCAAGCTGGAATAATTTGCTGTCACCCTTTCTCTCAGCATTTCAGGGGACAGGTGCAGGTTCAACAGTGATGCTCTCCGTTGTCTTATAATGTATCCTCCACACAGGAAGGTGAAATCTCCCTGGACATTTCTGCAGATGCAATTAATGTCACATCAGCCAACTCCCTTAGCACCCTCGAGTGCATTTCATCTGGCCTCATGGACTTGTGTATGTCCAATCCTTCTAAATAGTCTTGGACCTGTTCCTTCAGCACTGCGGGATGTTCACCTCCTTCCCGTTCTATGCCGCCCAGTGCAGCAGTCTGGGAGCTGATCTTGTCTGTGAAGACAGAGGCAAAAAAGGCATTGAGTACCTCAGCTTTCTCCACATCCTCTGTCACTAGGTTGCCTCCCCCATTCTCTAAGGGGCCCACACTTTCCCTAATCTTCCTCTTGTTGGTAACATACCTGTAGAAACCCTTCTTGTTCCCCTTTACGTCCCTTGCTAGCTGCAACTCCAATTGTGCTTTGGCCTTCCTGATTTCATTCCTGCATGTTCGAGCAGTATTTTTATACTCCTCCCTAGTCACCTGACCAAGCTTCCACTTCTTGTAAGCTTCTTTTTTGTGTTTAAGTTCACGAAAGACTTCTTTGTTAAACCAAGCTGGATGCCTACCATATTTGCTATTCTCTCTGCACATCGGGATGGTTTGTTCCTGTGCCCTCCACAAGGTTTCTTTAAAATACAGCCAGCTCTCTTGGATTCCTTTCCTCCTCATATTAGCCTCCCAGGGGCTCCTGCCCATCAGCTCCCCAAGGGAATCAAAGTCTGCTTTTCTGAAGTCCATGGTCCGTATCCTGCTGTTCTCCTTTCTTCCTTTTGTCAGGATCCTGAACTCGACTGCTGCCTAGGTTGCCACCCACTTCTACTTCCTCTACCAAATCTTCCCTGTTTGTGAGCAACAGGTCAAGAGAAGCACGGCCCCTAGTTGGGTGCTCCAGCACTTGCACCAGGAAGTTGTCTGCAACACTATCCAAAAACTTCCTGGATAGTTTGTGCTCTGTTGTATTGCTCTTCCAGCAGATATCAGGATGATTGAAGTTCCCCATGAGACTCAGGTCCTGTAAACTGGAAACTTTCCCTTGTCGACTGAAGAAAGCCTCATCTACCTCATCCTCCTGGTCTGGTGGTCTGTAACAGACACCACCACGACATCACCCTTATTGTTCTTGCTTCTAAGCTTAACCCAGAGACTCTGAACTGGTCTATCTCCAGTTTCATACTGGAGCTCAGAGCAATCATAGTGTTCTCTTGCAACACCTCCACCCTTTGATTTCATTGGGACCACAAAAAGTTAATCGTGACATGAAAAATATCGTTATGGAGCTAGCGAGAAATCCACTTATCCATGATCCACCTGCTAGCTGGAGGCAAAACCTGCCATTCATATGGGCAGAATAATACAGTGATTTACATATTGTTTAATACCAATCATAAGACATCACACAGAGGAGATAACACTCGGTACCGGCCAGGCAAGCAAAGAAATAAAATTGCACGAAACACCTGCTAAATGAAATGATTTTGTCCCCAGTCAGGAGAGCGGCCAGCAGCCTGGGCAGGATAGTGGAGGTGTAGCAGGTCTCCAAGCAGGACATGTTCCCCAGGAAGAAGTACATGGGGGTATGAAGGTGCGAATCGGCCACAAGTAGTGCAATGATGAGGATGTTCCCTGCCAGGGTCGCAATATAGATCCCTAGAAATAGCAAGAAGAGAAGGTTCTGCCACTCAGGGAGATTCCCAAAGCCCAGGAGGATGAATTCTGTGACAGATGTTTGATTTCTCCTCTCAATGTCTGCTATGGGATGTATCTGGATAAACAAAGAGTGCAATATAATGTGAGCGCCATAGTGTTCAACTTTAATATAACGTTATCACCTGAGGCTGCAATTTCCAATGCATCCTAATAGATGTAGGCACCCAGGAAACGATTGGCAAAGGCTGATTTGTGCCCAAGTCCCAGTCACAGGAACTAGGATGATCACAGGAATGAAGAACCCAGCTTACAAGGGGAGTCTTAAGGAGCTTGGCTTGTTTAGCCTAACCAAATTAAGGCTGAGGGGAGACATGTTTGCTCTCTCTAAATGCATCAGAGAGATAAATAGCAGGGACAGAGAACAGTTATTTAAATCAAGGAACAATGTTGGCACCATAACAAATGGATGTAAACTGTTCATCAATGAATTGGGCTTGAAGTTAGACGAAGCTTTAAAACCATCTGAGGAGTGAAGTTTTGGATCCGCCTTACAAGGGGAGGAGCAGGGGCAAAACTCCTAAATTGTTTCAAGACCCAGCTTGATAACTTTATAGAGGGGATGGTATGATGAGACTGACTACAGCGGTGTGTAACCCACAAGCGACTGCTATTTGCCATTATCCCCAATGGCCGGAGATTGGACACTACATGGGGCGGGCTCTGAATTACTACAGAGAATTCTTGCCCAGGTGTCTGGCTGGTGGGTCTCACCCACATGCTCAGGGTCTATCCGAGGAATTTCCTGCAGGTCAGATTGGCAGAGACTCTGTGGCTGGCAGGTGGCAGGGGGGACAGGTTTGCCTTCCCGAACAGCATGAGGAATGGGTCATCTGCTGGTTTGAACCAGAGTGAATGGTGGATTCTCTGTAACTTGACCTCTAAATCAAAATTTGAGGACATCAGTAACCCAACCAGAGTTTCTCAGCTATTGCAAGGATGGATGGGTGAGCTTCTGTGGCCTGCAAAGTGCAGGAGTTCAGCTTAGATCATGACGATGGTCCCTTCTGGCCTTAACTCCTATGAGTTGATGAAAGCCTGAATTGCATTTGATTCCTCCTTTCCCCCTGCTACCTGTTGGCCTGTTAATCTTCGAATCATAGTTGAGGAGCTGGAATTCATGTTGTGAAAACTACTGACTTTTGAAAGCGGGTAAGAAAATCTGGCAGATGTGTCTCAATCAACCCCAAACTGTAGCTGTGTTTGATGAACCTGATGCATTTGATTCAAAACAAGATAGCTGCTGCCTCTCCCGTCCATCTTGCCCCCTTCAATCTAGTCTTGACAGTCCACCCTCAGTTTTATGCAGAGAACAGGTCAGGTGTCAGTGAGAGTTTCTGTCAGTCGAGATAACGGGGCTGGATTCACAGTTGTCCAAGGCCTTTATTGAGCTAGGTGGATATTCATTGCACAAAACATTGCAATAAAGATTATTAATTTAGCCCTCATTTTTTCCATGGTATCTTAGAGAAACCCAACAACAATTAAGGGATTCTGTCAGTCCCAGACATGGCCTCCTCAATTTATCTGGTTAGGTGAGATGGAGCTTGGTTGACTGATGGTCCTTGTAGCTGTCCCAAAGAGGAAAGTTAAGAGGGCAGGTGTCTCATGGACAGGGCACAAGACAGAGAGCCAGCGGTGGGCAATGAAGAACGGCAGCCAAGGCTGACTGGAGGTGGCAATGGACATCTTGATAGCGAATTAGAGACTGTAGGTCAGGTGAGGACAGCCTGTGTTGGGCCTTCAGAGTGAAGACACAGAACTTATGCTTGATGCAGCAGAGAAAGGGAAGGCTGCAAAGAGAGGGGTGGCATGGCCAGTGCGCCAGGCTAGAAGAATGATCTTTGCAGCAGTGTTCTGCATGAATAGAAGTGGGGCAAACTTGCGTTTGTCAATGCCGGGGAGATTGATGTTGAAGTGATCGAGGTGTGAGATGAGGAGAGCTTGTCTGAGAGGTTTAGAGGTGATGGGGGGATAGGCAAGGCCGTATCTTAGAGACGTTTTCAAAAAAGAATCTGCCCGATTTAGACCTATCCTAGGTGTGAGTCCCTTGCAAGAGATATAAGTTGCAGATGACACCCAGGTGATGGGCTTGAGTGACAGGCGGCTGGATGATGGTGGTGTCCACAGTGATTGCAAAAAGGGTGTGGTGTGGAGGACGTGGGGCGGGGGACAGATCTAAGAGTCGTGCTGAGCTGATGGAGAGACAGCCATGAGACGAAGTCAGAGACACGGGGCAAGATTTCAGTTTGAATAGAAGGAGACAGGTCTGGAGTAGAGAGATGGCTTTGTGAGTTGTCAGCATAGAGACAATACAGAAATCTGTGATTGTGGATGAGATTGCCCAGAGAAGGGCACCAAGAACAGAACCTGTGGGATAGCCACAGAAAGCTGGAGTGGTGATGAGGGAGATCTTTTGAAGGACATGCTGAAGGAGCGATTAGAGAGGTAGGAGGAGAACAGGAGAGGACAGAGTCACAGAAACCAGGGCAGAACAGGGTTCAAAAAGAGCATGGTCAGTGCTTTTGAAAGTGGCTGATAGATGAAGGCAGCGGAGAATGGAGAACTGACTGTGAGATCTGGCTAGGAAGAGGCCATTTGAGACGTTGGTGAGAGGGGTTTCAGTGGAGTGCAAGGAATGGAAGCCAGATTGGAGAGGGACTAGGGTAATACTGGAAGACAGGAACTGCAGTCAGTGATTGCAGACAGCAGCACATTCAATGAGCTCAAAGATGAAAGGAGGATGACGCAGTCACTTTACAGATGTGTAACTGACAACACATGTCAGAAAGCAGGGGAGAATCGAGCCGCGACGTCTAATAGACACAACAGTGATGAGTGTGGCATAAGAACCTGCAAAGAAAAGTATATAGACTGCAGTAAATAGTTTAATGCAAAATGAGGTGGGGTTGAGACAAATTAAAAACCAAAATCAGTTTGAAAAAACCCTAAAACCAATGGATAGCCCTGACTGGAAGGAGTAAAATCAGTGCAAGGCAGGAATTGTCAAGGGATAGATCTTACCTGAAGCTCCAGGATGTTTGCAGCTTGAAGTGATGCCCTCTATTTCTCAGGGTTAGGTAACCAGGATTAAGGACCCATGGCTCAGTTTAATCAGAACTAGGTTTCTCTCCATAAAGAGCCCAGGTATCCATGGAGGGATGTACAGGTGCCACAGTCTCTTCTGGAACAACATGCTGCTGCTGAAGTGGGGATTTTTGTACCTTTTCAGGAGCAGGCTGTCTCCTCTGACCACGCCTGTGAGGAACATTTAAATGACTGAATCTGGAGAGTTCCTGCTGGGATTTTTGTGTCCATAGCACAAACAACAGCTGTGACACAGCCACCTTTCCAAACCCACCTGACATCTCTCTGCTTCCACCTCATCACTGGGGCTCATCAAATATTTTCTGTCAAAACAAGGACAGAACCGAATTGTGCAGAGGAGATTTGCTATAAACTGGCCCTAGAGCTCTGGGGAAATCAGTGGAGCTGCCCAGTCCAGGGTGTTATAGCCAGGCAGGCTCCTGACTGGCCAGGTCAAGCAGAAGAATTGAACCCAGCCCTGCAGGCCCCGTTCCTCCTGCGTCCTGCACCAGCACATGCCGCTGTTTGCAACCAGATGCCAGTGATATACCAGTGATGTACTGAATCCTTGGAAGTTGCGATCTGACTCACCTTCAGCATCACTGCTACCTTTGAGGGGGTGCTGGTCCATGACACAGCTCCTTGCATTATGCTCATAACCATAGTAATATAATGTATCCAGGGGGTATTTGGAGAAAGATATTTAAGTTAAGAATAATAATCCCTAGCTCTTATAGTGCATTTCATCGGCAGAACTCAAACTGCTTTGCAAAGCAGGTGTCATTAGCCCCATTTTACAGATGGAGAACCTGAGGCAGAACCAAGGGAAGAGGCTTGCTCAAAGTCACCCAGCAGGCCAGTGCTCACTCTACTAGGGCTCATTGCCCTCTATTGCCTTTTGCCAGATGACAACACACTGAGAGACCTACACAAACTCTTCTCTGTGTTCTACACAGTCCTGATTCCCACAGCCAAACCCCTCATCTACAGTCTGAGAAACAGAAAAGTCAAAGAGACTCTGAGAAAAGCTCACAGGAGATTTATGGTTTCACAAGCATCCATAAGTTCCTAGGATTTTTTTAAAGGGAAACTAAACCAGAATGAACCTGAGTTGTTTCAGAGCACCAGCTGCTTGGTTCTGGATGCTCCCCTGCTCTGCTTTTTGTCTAATCCAGGAAGGAAGTTTTGGGTCGTTTATCACTCATACTTGGAGTTGGGCTTCCTGCTTCTTCTCTAGAGATATTTTTCTCATCTTCAGCAATGAAATTCCCATGATGCACCACACCATCTTTCCAAGAAATTAAATTGTGGTGCGTCATGGGAGATTGGGACACAATGCACCCCGTGTACACCCTTATGGTGTGATTGTGTATCATTCATATTCACTCTTGTAGTGTAACTGTGTATAATTTAATGCAAAGTGTGTCACGTAAGGTGTTTTTGGAATGCTGATCATTTTTGTTATGATAGCATGCTTCTCGCAATGTTACATGTGTCGTTATGAAGCTCTGCTATGTAATATTCCCAAATATGTGTCTCACATTGTTTGGAGCAGATCCAGGCAAACTGACTGCAGAGTGAGAGTTCACTCCTCACAAACACATGCATAAAATAATGTAACTCTTCCAGGAACACTGGACTGGCCTGAGCATCTGATAAGATGACGCTCATTTGACTCAAGTGAAGGAAATTGTGCTGGAGAGACCCCATGTGTGTTGAAGGAACAGGAGTTAAAGGCAGAGACATTTTGGTCTCTGGGGATCTCCTTTGCAATCTATCTATGAAGCAATGTCAAGCAACTGAAAGACTGATCATGGGGGGGTGGGGGGAGCATGGTGGGAGGCCAATCAACCAGCCTGTGGTAAGATAACATCAAAGACTATAAGGCTACTGAAGTGTTAGGTTTAGTTTAGAATGCAATTTACCTTTTTATTTCTTCCTGATCAAATCTGATTTCTATTATTCTGACATATAATCACTTAAAATCTTTCTGTACTTAATACATTTATTTGTTTGTTTTATCTAACCAGTGCATATGGTTTGATTGTGTGTAGAGACCTCATTTAGAGTGACAGAGCTCATGTATATAAATTTCTTTGATAAATTGACTAACCAGTGAGCTTGCAGAGTCCAGTGGGCAGCACTGAACTCTCTAAGATGGCAGTTTCTAGAGTTGCATCTGGGTCTGGGGATAGTGGTTAGGGGTCATTCTATTGCAGAATCCCACAAGTGGCTGGCAAAAAGCACTCTCTCATTAAGGTAGGAGCTGCTTTCTTGCAGGAGACTGTGAGTGAGCTGACCCAGCAGTGGATGGTTCACACAGCAGGGCAAGCACAAGACGGGCTCCAGGAGTGAAGGATTGGGGTTACACAGCAATACACCAGTCCAGATTGCAGAGGGGAATGTCACAGAGATGTATTCTCACCACAACCAAGCCTGCAACATGCAGACACTAGCACTTCAACTCGCATGAAACACCGTGGCAACATTTCTGAGTAGGACTGATTGTTAGAGCTATTAGTAATACAGGATACCCCTAAGGGTACACTAAGTCAAATTCCTTTTATTAAATCCAAAGGCCAAATGATGTTTATACAATTGCTCTGAACGTATCTAGAAACCTAAATAACAAGCAATTACTTCACCCATCCAGTAATAAATATTTCTAGGTAGTGATCAAATACAGAAGGACCACAGCCAGCACTAGACCCAACTTTAACATTATGTTAGCTGACTCCAACTTAGTAAGGCAGATATTAATGACAAACACTTAAAGAGCTCACCCTTTTATAGTTTACTTATTGCCCTTCCTTGACCGTTTGAGAATTTATTTCTTTGTTTAAACCACTTGGAACCATCCTTAATAATTAGGACCTCTTCTTCAAGGACTTTTCCTTCTTTCTTCTCAGATACTTTCTAAGTTGTATATTTAAAATAAAAGATATTATCTGTGGCCCATCCATGCCTAAGGTAGCCCACATGAAAATGCCTAGGTCAGGGCAGGCTGCAAAAGGAGAGCCGATTCTCCCAAACTAGTGGCTAACATTTTTGTTAGATTCACAAACAACGCTTCTGATACCCCTCCCACAGGTTCTTAAGAAGCTAAAAACCAGAAGTTACACAGCCTGCTTTATAGCGTTTCAGTCTTTGGCCCCAATTAGCAACTAGGTCAAATAAAGAGATAAGTCATTAAAACTCTGTTTCTTTCACCAAAAATGACTTCAAAGTCCATATATTTCAGATTCTCAGCAGAACTGTGGGGTTTGCAGGCTTGTAGAGTTCCTTGGGTGTACAACCAATACCTGGATGGGTCTCAGTCCTTTGTTTTACAGCTTTGAATCATAGAATTATAGAAGATTAGGGTTGCAAAGGACCTCAGGAGGTCATCTCGTCCAACCCCCTGCTCAAAGGAGGACCAGGCCCAACCAGGGTTTTCTCAAGATGGGCCTTAAAAACCTTTCAGAATGGAGATTCGACCACCTCCCTAGGTAACCCATTCCAGTGTTTCACCACCCTCCTAGTGAAAAACTTTTTCCTAATATCCAAGCTAGACCTTCTCCACTGCAACCTGAGATCATTGCTCCTTGTTCTGTCATCTCCCACCACTGAGAACAGCCTAGCTCCATCCTCCTTGGAACCCCCCCTTATTCTGTTGAAGACTGCTATTAAATCCCCCCTTATTCTTCTGTTCTACAGATTAAGCTAGCCCTCAGCCTTTCCTCATAAGTCATATGCCACAGCACCCTAAGCATTTTCATTCCCTCTGCTGGACTCTCTCCAATTTGTCCACATCCACATTAAAAAAAAAAAAGAAAACAAAACAAAAAAAACTTTCCTCTAAGCTTATAAGAACTTTTTAAATGTAAGAATAACTGAAATGTACTAATATCCAGAAACTGAACTGTGCACCAACATTGGGTGGACCAGTATTAAATAGTATCACAGCAGGTGACAGCCTGAGGATGGTAACCCTAGTCCGTTAGTTCAAAAAGTCACTGTTCTTGCCTTTCCCTTGCAAACTGAAGCACAGAGTCAGAGAGAGCCAAAGACTGGCCAATGAATTTTTCAAACAATAAAATGGCAATCGATGTCAGTCTCTCGTTGGCCATCATCAGTCGAAGATATGTTTTAATGAGCCTGAAATGTGAAAAGCTGTGTTTACCAAACGTGACTGTGGCCAGCAGCGTGAGCAGAATCCTCAAAGCTACCCACATATTAGGAAAAGCATCTTTCAGCTCTGCATCAGGAATGAATTGGAGAACTTGGAGTGGAGAATGCTTCTCGTGTGGCAAAATGTGACAGATGTCCAATTCGACACAGAGGTCTTTGTCATTGACATCCGAGCATTCCACATGTGTCACTGTCCGGTGAAGGTCCAAGCCCAGCGCCTTTCAAGCCTGGCACTCCAAGTAGTCGCCTGGGTTGCCTGCACCTAAATCCGTCCCTGGTAGCAGGTCTCCAAGCAGGCCAGGTTCCCTAGGAAGAAATACACAGAGGTGTGCAGGTGCTGATCAGCCTCAACTAGGACCACAATGAGGATGTTCCTAAGCAGACTCATGTTGTAGATCACTATACAGAAGGGTCTGTTGGTAAATTGGAAAGGGTAAAGAGAATAGCCACAAGAACAATTGTTCTTCTGAGCCAAGAAGTGGGATGCGTGAATAAATGAAACAATGTCCAGAGTTTTCTTTACAGGTGGTGGGTTTCTGCATCAATGGATATTTTCCCTGAATGATGAGATAATGAAATAGCAGGCTGTGATTTGAAAGGGGCTTATGGAGGTTAGGCTGTTATTGAAATTCCAAGATCTAGGTATAGGGCCATTCACTAAAGTATAGATTTAGGTTATGGAATGTAATTGACACTCCTATAGTAAATGCACATTTATCCTCTCCAAATTGTGATGAGATCAGAATTTCAATAATCTATATCAGAAGTTAAAATTCATGGATTTATGGATTCAAATGCCAGAAGGAACCATTATGATCTTCTAGTCTGACTTCCTGTGTAGATAGACCATTGAACTTCCATACAAAAAGGCTTCCCTGTCTGGGGAGATTACATTTTTAGGCTCATGGGACCTTGTTTTAGATATTATCAAATTATATGGATTACCTATGTCCCAAAATTTCACTTTTTATTATTGCATTGCAGAACATGGCAAACGCAGGATGGAGAAATCAACATCCATCACCGAATTCATCCTCCTGTGACTCAGGGAGCTGCAGACCCTTCTGATCTTCCTGTTTCTAGTGACCTACATCATGATTCTGGCTGGGAACATCCTCATTACAGTGGTAGTTGAGTCACACCCCCATCTACTTCTTCCTGGTGAACTTGTCCTGCTTGGAGACCTGCTTCCAGGGCCGGATTTAGGGGCAGGTGACCCAGGTGAGCACTTGGAGTGCCAGGTTTGGGGGGACTGGGTTTGGGTTGCTGTTCTTAAGCCATTCTACAGAACTTCTCTGGATGCTTACACATGGGGAATGTTCGGAAATCAGTGGTGAAGAGCTCTGTGTCAAGTTGGACAACATCTGTCACATTTTGCCACACAGGAAGCATTCTCCACTCCAAGTTCTCCAATTCATTCATGACGCAGAGCTGAAGGACACTTTTCTTAATGTTTGGTAGCTTTGAGGATTCTGCTCACATTGCCAGTCACAGTCGCGAGTGGTGAGAATCTCACCACTATTTGAATCTCAGGCTCATTAGAAGATATCTTCGACTGATGATGGCCAACAAGAGATGCTTGAAAATGCCATTGGGCAGTCTTTGGATCTCTCTGACTCTGTGTTCAGTTCACAAGGGCAAAGGCAAGAAAAGTGACCTTTTGAACTAGGTTTAACATCTGAAGGTTGTCACCTACTGTAAAGCTCTTTAAAACTGGTCCACTGAATGTCGGGTGCACAGTTCAGTTTCTTGATGTTTGTACATTTCAGTTATTTTTAACACTAAAAAAGTTCCTCTAAACTTAGAAGAAACTATTTTTTTTAATTGCTAACATACATGGCACGAATAAATACAGATTTACAGATCCTAGTGTGCAAATGTATTGTCTTATAAGACAGGGATCGATCCTTCATGCAAATCATGCATCAAAGCTGTGAAATGAGCTACAAATCCAGTAACAATAAGGTATTCAGAAGTTTAACAAATGAAGTGGGGGGAGGTGCTGAAGATACTCTTCACTTAGGGTGCCATTTAATTGAGGGCCAGCCCTGCCTGCTACATCTCCACCATCCTACGCAGGCTGCTGGCCAGTTTCCTGGCTGGGGACAGAACTATTTCTGTCAGTGGCTGCATCATGTATTTGTCTTTCTTTGGTTCCCTAGCATCCGCAGAATGTTATCTCCTTCCTGTGATGGCTCATGATCAGTACTTAGTAGTGTGTAAACCACTACACTATGGATCGTTTACGAATGGCAGATTTTGCTTCCAACTAGCAGCTAGATTTTGGATAAGTGGATTTGTTGCTATTAGCATAATTGTACAGTAAGGATTCAATGAGCTTCTCTATGAAAATGACCATTTCTTTTGTGATTTCACGCCACAGGTAAAAATGTTTTGCATTCGCAGCCAGGTGTTGGAACTTGTGGGTTTCATGCTCTGCTCTGTATCCATACTCCCCCTGTTTCTGGTAACCCTTATCTCCTATGGTTTTATTATATCTACCATCCAGAGAACCCCTTCCACCATTGGGAGGCAAATGGCATTTTCACCTCCTCCTCTTGCTCCTTTGTGGTTACAGCATTTTGGGGGACAATAACGATTGTCCATATCTTACCAAACATCAATGCACTGCAGGAGCTGAACAAGATGTTCTCTGTCTTCTACACAGTCTTGACCCCCATGGTCACCCCCTCATACACAGCCTGAGGAAAAAGAGGAGAAAAATGTCCGAAAATTTATGCCTTCAAAAAACCCTAGAACCTGTTTTCTAACTTTGCAGAGCAGTGATCTCATACAGCAGGTAGCAGAAAGGCAATTCCTCTGGGTGTGGGAGGTTGGTTGCATCAGGGCAGTTTGTACTGTCTGCAAAGAAAACACAGCACTAACTCCCTAGTCTCAGCCCTTCAGAGGTGGAATAAAGGGAGATGCAGCCTGCCATGGAGAAGGATACCTCTGCCCTTTGTGGTTGGAGGGGAAAGAGCATGTTTGAACACAGAACGCGTCTGCTGCCCTTCCATTCAGGTAGATGCAGGTCTTCTTGCTGAGAAGATCCAGATGCTGAAGACCGATGAGAAACAAGAACCACAGCTGAGGAACCTGAATCCTAGTCACCAAACCCTGAGAAATAAAAGCTGATCACTTCAAGATTGAGCCATCTGGGTAAGCTTCCTAGAGCACCTTTGAAAGGGGCTTGAATGTGAATTGTGAATATTAGCGAGACAAGGTGGAGAGGTGATATCTTTCATTGGACCAACTTCTGTTGGTAAGAGAGACAAGTGTTTGAGCTACACAGAGCTCTTCTGCAGGTCGGCGATGGACAGACTTAATTTATAATAATAAAAGAGATGCCGGGGCTCAAGCAATATTTTTTACATTCATAGCTGATGTGGCAAGCCCAGAGCGGCTGGGGCTATGAACTGCCAAGTCTATAGGTGCCGGGGCTCAGCCCTGGCACAAAGTAAGCACTGGCGATAGGTACTCAGAGCCTCACAGCTATGAACAGAGAGTTTAGCATTAATAATTAGCACATGCTGTAAGGGACCACTCAAGATGAAGTGGCCCTTTAACACACCCGCAGTCAGAGGATAAAAGGGGGCATTTAGTGGGTTACAGATTGTTATAATAAGCCATGAATGCAGTGTCTTTATTAAGACCCTGGTTTTTGTGTCTACCAAAGTTATGAATTTAAACTCTCAGGTTTCCTTTCAAAAGCGTTGCTCAGGTTTCCTTTGAGGATAAGGATGGACGGGTTTGACACAAAGCAATTGCTGTGTGAAAAGTGTGCACCCACTTGTGACAGGGTGTTTCTGTCTTTTTTCCTTTTCCTGCGTGCGTTCATTCAAGAGGGTCATGATTGTCTCATTTCACCCACACGGTTGTTACTGGGCATTGGATGAGGTACCCCACAAGTTGTGATAGGCATGTGGTGTATTGAGGGAGGTGTCAATCATTGTAGCAGTGGAGATAAGTCAGCACAGTTTGCCTCTGCTGTTCTGGCAGGGTGTGGTGCCACTTTGCATTGGTGTGTCCTAATCTCTAGGGAGCTCAGAGGTTCACAGTTCAGGGGCAACATCTTTTTTCTCTAGTGCCTGTCTGTTTCCTGGTTTTTCACAATTGTGATGGTGCTCAGAGGTCCCTCCATGGTTAGAGTTGCAGATCAAGCCTGGTTTTGCCTCTTCCTAAAATCCACCCTCAGAAGAGCTGTATTTTATTACTGCTACATAGCTAGTTTCAGGAATTCTCATCTGAAACAGAAAAGGCTTTGCCAGTCCCTCAACATGTCATCTTCATCACTGTTATCACATGAACTAGGGCAGGTTTGACTCCATTTCATACTTTTTGACGTAAGCTGATCACTTTGTGAGAGGGTGATAGTAATTATTCCTCTTCCTATAGGACACTAAAATGCTGAATATGCCAACATCTGTTATCAGATTACTTTCCATGACTTCTGAGAGAAGATCAATGCCTCAGTATACCAGACTCAATCGAAATCTCAGTCCAAGATTTTAGCTACTATATTTATTGATTTAGATTCTTCCCGAGACACGCCATGATTCTGGTCATTGCCACAAGTGGAACGCTGCCTTGAAACATTGTTATTAAGCTCCAGTATGTCACTAGAAGGGCTATGATAGCAGAGAAAGAAGTGGTCTGATCTGTCATGTCAGTACTTGGGCTACCAAAGACGTAGTATTTATTTCTCTCATATGACAGATGTGGTCTGCAGGGATATGACTGCTCTGTTCTCAGACTGAAAATCCTGGCACTATGCTCTGAAGTCTACATTTAGCCTTAAAATTTCAGCTGGTGACCAGGAGAGGGAGAGGAGTTTATGAACATTTATGGAATTAATTTGAAACACTTGATTAACTTTCACCTCTATCCCCTCCCGATTCAATAGCACTGTTTGTTTTATTGTTCCTAGATTCAACCCATGGCTGACACGGACTGGGGAAACCAAACAGCTGTAATGGAATTCATCCTCCTAGGATTTGGGGATCTCCCTGACCTGCACATTTCTCTCTTCCTGATATTTCTAGTGAGCTACATTGCAACTGTGGCTGGGAACACCCTCATCATTGTGCTAGTTGTGACTGACCGGCACCTGCACACCCCCATGTACTTCTTCCTGGGGAACTTGTCCTGCCTGGAGATCTGCTACAGCTCCACCATCCTGCCCAAGGTGCTGGCCAGTCTCCTGACTGGGGACAGAACCATCTCCGTTAATGGCTGCATGACACAACTGTACTTCTTTGCCATCCTGGCA
Organism: Emydura macquarii macquarii; assembly: GCF_026122565.2. Taxonomy (NCBI): domain Eukaryota; kingdom Metazoa; phylum Chordata; order Testudines; family Chelidae; genus Emydura; species Emydura macquarii. The sequence goes on along the minus strand of NW_027133836.1, from coordinate 14,196 downwards.
GCTACAGAATGCTATCTCCTAGCAGTGATGTCTTACGACCGGTATTTAGCCATATGTAAACCCCTGCGCTATTCGGCTCTTATGAACACCCGGTTTTGTCTCCAGTTGGCTGCTGGGACATGGTTAAACGGTTGTTTGGCTATTACCATCTTTATATTGTACATGTCCCAGTTCATATTCTGTGGTCCGAATGAAATTCATCATTTCTTTTGTGACCCCATCACACTGATAAAACTCTCCTGCGGAGACACACGCCTGATAGTAGTGTTTGATTTCATCCTAGCCTGTGTATTCACCCTGCCTCCATTCCTGCTAACCCTGACGTCCTACGCATGTATCATCATCACCATCCTGAGAATCCCTTCCACCACTGGGCAGCAAAGGGCCTTTTCCACCTGCTCCTCTCACCTCATCGTGGTGACAGTTTTCTATGGGACCCTAATGAGTGACTACATGCTACCACCTCTCGACACACTGAGAGGCCTAAAGAAAGTGCTCTCTGTTTGCTACACGGTCCTAACCCCCCTGGTGAACCCTCTCATCTACAGCCTGAGAAACAGAGAGGTCAGGGAAGCCTTGAGCAAAGCAGTCAGCCAATACGTGGCGTTCCCAAAAAATTGCAGAGACTCCTCGATCATAACTTAGGCTGAGGTTTTCAAATCTGCCTGGGTGATTTAGGCAAAAATCCTCCACTGAAATTAAGTTGAAAACGCCCGTTGATATCTCAGCACTGATGTGAAAAATCAGTCGTGATGATCTGCATGGAGTTACTGAGGCAGAGGGTTCATAGTTCTTGTAACACAGCATACAGGAAAGTGAGGTTGTGGACAGCGCTAACAGCCTGTCATTCTCAGCAGTGATACATAGAGGATGATGGCATTTTTCTGTGAGGTCTCTAAACATTCACTCTGGATGAGGAGTGTGTATTGCATCTGAAAATGTGCAGAGTTGAGATGTTGTGTAAGGCACAAACACCACTAAATATCAACGCAAATCCCTGTGCACGTCCCCTGTTGTTCATTGTTTCTCTGTGTTAGACAATAAAATCTGATCATCAAATTCCGACAACCTGCTACAAATAAAACACAATGGGGATAGATTTGTAAGGTTTGTTGTTCCAAATCATTTCTTATGCCCCCAAGGACAAAAAGGAGAATCCAGCTAGAGTTGGGGTCAGTGTTGTCTATCCAGAGAGGAAGGAGCAGTGAGGGAGGCAGCCATAACTATTTTCCCATCATGGAATTTTTAACTAGGCACTGGACACAGGGGAGACAAAATTTTCAGCAATTTTTTATTCTCATTTTTTATAACAACAAAGGTTTTGACAATAAAAATACGAACTCCTGGTGCAGCCTGTGCGGGGACATCTGTCACCCCTGAAATTGTACCTCTTGCCATCCCCATCATATCCCCCCTGCAAACCAGCTAGTTCCACTGTACTCCCACAGGTCAGATGTAAACAGCCGGGCCCCAGCAATGACCTTCGCCAGAACAGCTTTATCGCTCTGATCTGGGCTAAGCCCAGCTGGGACCGACTCCAGCAAAACAGCAGCATTGGGCCCACTTGGCCTTCAGGTGCAGAGGGCATGGGCAGACTCAGAGCTCAGGTTCACCAGGGTGCAAGGAGATGCACACATGTAGAACCCACCAATGCTATTCCTGGGGAACTGTCAATGGTCACCATGAAAGGACTCAGCGTGTGGCACTGCAGGGCGGAAGCTGCTCTGCTGCTGCCAACTGCACAGAGCGGCACCGCACCATCAGCCCCAGGTGCCTTAGACAGCTCTGCTCCACGCAGGGCCCCTCCTCAGGGAGTGAGGCAACCCATGGCCGGAGGAAGCGGCTACCTCCTACCAAGAGGCAGAACTCCCATGGGGTCAAACACGGCAGCGCTGGCTCAGTGACTGGAGCACGTCAGGACTTGGCAAGAGGTGGGAGAGCTGGGCACCAGTGAGAACTGAAGGGCTCCAACTCTGTGGACGGGATTTCCCAAGGAGCCCAGTGGAGTCAGGCACCCAAATCCCTTGGAATCTCAGCTTGGAGAGCCACGGGGCTTCTGTCACTATAGGTCCAGTCTGTGCATTTCAATTGGAAACAGCGCCCACGGCCACAGAACTACACTGGACTGAGGGGAGACCCCTGTTCACCTTCCAAAGCTGCTGCTGCTGCAGTGTCTGCTCTCACCATTGGGCTGGTGTGTGTGGCTGTTCCCAGTGGCTCTAATCTGGCCCAGCGCACACCCAGCAGTGGGTGAGAAATGAGGAAAGATGGGATTGTGCTGTCTAGGGTCACTAGAGGGCAGAGGAATGGGACAAGTGTGGCCGTGCTGCGTGAAGGCCGATGGAGAGCCGTTGAAATGGAAGGGCCAAAAAGGAGGAGTTATGCTGCCAAAGGACCAAGAGAGGGCAGTGGAAGGGGGTGAAGCTGTATAACAGTGTACAAGTGGTGAGGGAAGGGCAAGGAAGAGAGAAGGTCCCCTATGCTATGGATAACTGTGGATCGTAGCCGACATTAAGGGCTGAGAAATGGGAAGTTACACTCAATAATGGTGACCTGATGGCACAAGAGAGTCAAGAATTGGAAGGAGGCAGCTGGAGTGAAAAGAAGAATCCACTTGAGGCGAGTCAAGGATACAAATAGGGTAACAGAAATCGACACTAGAGGGCACCAGCATGTGGAGTAAATGGGAGGAGGTCAGCTATACTGGTCAGTGACCGACAGATTCCTGTAGCCAATGAAATAATGGAAAAGGGCAGTGTGACACGCTGTACTCCATGTACACCCTTACGGTGTGATTTGTGCATTGTGTGATGCAAAGTGTTCCAGGTGAGGTGTTTTTGGAATGCTCACGGCATCCAGAATATTACTGTTGTGGTAGCATGTTTCCTGCAATGTTAAACATGTGCATAGATATGAAACTCTGCTGTGTCATATCCCCAAAGGTGTGTCTTACGTGGCTTGAATAGATGCAGACAAACACAAAGCTGTGTTTCTGTGCCCCGCAGAGGCAGGCATGCAGGAACAACGGACTGGCCTAAGCACCCATGAGCACTTTGACCAAGTGGAAGAAATCATGCCCCTGGCTGGACAGGGCCGATCACCCGACCCCAGGGGGTGTTGCGGAAACGTGTTAAAAGGTGAAGCATCTTTGTCTCTTGGTTCTGTTTCCCCTGGAATCCATCTTCTAAGCAGCACCAAAGACTGAGAATCTAACCAAAGGGAAGGGGGCCTGGTTGCAAGAGGCATCGCAACCAGGCTGTGTGGTAAGCTGAATATAGCCTGACATATTACTCTTAGGTTAAGATGCGAGTTATCTTTTAGTTAATTGTGATTAACTCCTTGACTTATTAATACTCTGACTTAGATTCACTTACAGTCCTGCTGTAGTCAATAAACGTATTTGTTTGTTTTATCTAAAACAGTGCATGTGGATTGAGTGTGTGCAGAGACCTCACTTAGAGTGACAGAGCTGGTGCATATCAAGGTCTTTGATAAATTGACGGACAAGCGTAAATGAGCTTGCAGGGTGAAGCGTGCAGTACTGAACCTGCAAGACGGCAGTTCCCAGAGTTGCTTCTGGAACCGGGGGTGTTTGCTGGGGGTCTATCCCATGAGTGGCTGGCCAGAAGCACTCCTTCACTAGGTGAGGGACCAATTACATGCAGGAGGCTGGGTGTGGGCCGACCCAGGAATGGGTGGTTCACACAGCAAAGCGGGATAAGTCGGGGCTTGAGACTGAAGAATTGGGGTGACACAGCTACACACCAGTCGGAGTGCAGGGAGGGAACGTCACGCGCAGTAATATGACAAGATGCCCAGTAGGTGGCAGCCAATTGTAAGCATGACGTATGGGCAGGTATGAATTTGAAGAAATTGGGACCCCATTTCTTGATAAATTTGTAGAAAGAATGCCAAAATAATGCTAGACTTCCATTCCACCTGACCTCTGCTTTCATCCTTGCACTTCTCACCCACATTCACCATCTTTTTTTTCTGACAGCTCGTGTCTTTTCTTTAGTATTGTTACCCCTACCCTAAGGTGTAATATCCTCTGATTTTGTATTGTCTAGTCTTGCAGCTTTGACAAGTTGTAAAGTTGTGTGATTGCATCATTTGATTAGCTATCCTGTGAAAGTTGCGGTACTGGGTACCATGTACATGCTGTAACAATTTTTACTCTTTGTTCCTTGATGAAAATTAGTAAGAAATGAATTACAAAAATAAAATGACAGGACTCCTCATTATGAAGATGCACAAGGCAGATTAAATGAACATGTCCAAATAAGCACAGAAAGTACATGGTTGAACTAGGAATTCAACTTCAATGTCTCTACATCATGGTTCAGAATCCTATAACTACGCCATCCATCTACCGCAGAAAGGATGCAGCTCCCTGCCCCATTCCACTGCTTAACCTACTCCGCCTTCTACAGGCCATAAAATACTGACCCACAGACAGAAGGTGAGGACTGAGAAACAGGCATTTATGCAATATAAATGCCTCTGAATGGAAAACAAGGCAACTGATGACAAAGGGGATGCTGTTCTATATAATGGCTACTTCCGGTGAAGGGTGAGAGGTGGGAAAGGGGCGGTTGTACTGTATAATGGGTACTAGGGACAGCAGAGGGTGAGGTAGGGGAGGGTTGGCTATACTATATACTGGGCATTTGAAATTGAAAGAGGAAACAGCACCAGAATCGTTGCAGTCAGAATAAAACTGAGCTGAATTTGCCTCACTGAATGGGGGAAGATGAGATTTCTGCGCAGGTTACACAACACACTAAAACCAAGTTAGAATGTCAATTAACACCTTAGGGCCAGACCAAGAGAGGGACTTAGGTGCTACAAGGCCTAACTTGCCATGCCTCGCCAACCAGTGAGCATCCAGTGTTGCATTCAGCATCCAGGCTGCCTAAGCAACATATGGGGACAATTATGTGACCACGAAGGGACCCACAGAAGCCAGGCTGCTGAGTGTGAAGTCGCCTACGTGAGCCCATAGGAAATGCCAGTTAGATGCCCGTGGCCTAAACCCCGCCCCTCTCACACAGCCAGACGGTTGTCTCTGCTCTCGGTTTTCTGCTGCGAATGCCTGGGGGAACACACTCAGGGTGTTAGAGACCCATGTTCAATTCCCCTCTGTTCTGAATGTGGAGTAGGGAGTTGACTATAGGTTCCCCCAATCAGATGAGTGTCTTAGCTGCTCGCCTGCAGACTCACCCTTGCTGGCCCAGCCACATTTAATTATTCTATACAATGGACCAACATCAACAGGAGATGCGGTGGGTGCCCACATCTCAACGTCCCTGAGGCCAGTGGTTAGGGAGCCCCCCCCCCCCGAGATGTGGGAAACCCCAGTTCAAAGACCTGCTCTGGCTTTTGCTGGTGGGATGTTGAACCTGTGTCTCTGGGTAAGTGCCCTAATCACTGGGCTCAAGGCCATAACCAAACCCCCTCCCCCAGCCATTTTGTGGGGGCATCATCATGATCTGAGCAGGCCTACCAAATCGAGCCCCGCAGCCGACACTCAGGGAAACACCTGGTGAGAGCCTCCCGTTGGGGTGAGAGGTGAAATAGGTGACCGGGTGCCCAGACTGAGGCAGCTCTGCTTATGGTCACGGGCAGGCCCGTAGGCAAATACGATGCAAATTCATGAATAGTTTTGCTGCCCTGAAAAAAAATTCAGCTCTACCCCCAGGCCATGAGTGACTCTGTCTGCCCGGGGAATTAGCTGTCTACACCAACGCTGTGGGAGAGGGACTGTGCAGAGCATTTGCTCTCACTCTCCTTGACGGCAATGGCTATAATTTAAATGAGTTCAGTACCGGTGATTGGGTTGCTTGTGGGGATTGTTGGACTGATCCTGGAACCACAGGAGAAGAGAGGACCCTGGGGTTGAGGAATGCCCCCAGCAAGTCTCTCTAGTGAAGTAGCCTGACGGACACACATCGGCTCCTGCAGTGCGCAGGCAGGTCTGTCAGTGTGATGGGGCTTTCTACTGTCTAACCGGCTGGTCGGCTTGGTAGCTGCACCTTTCCCACTACTGACGCTGTGTTGCCACCTTCGGCCATTACACAATGCAGCCATTTTGGTGACGTCCCCTCTGTATCTGGAACCCTCTCATGGGTTGTTATTCAACCCATCAACCTTTTCCTTGCTTCCCTGACACCAGCGCCTGGGGCAGAGGGCATTCATCCAAAAGGAACCTGCCTTACCCCTCTCAACCCCAAGTCCACATCTGTTTCCTGTGGCTCCCAGGTGCAGTCCCCACAAATATCCCACCCCCCAGTACTACACTCATTTAGGCAATATCCAGGTCCATCTAGGAGAGTGGAGAGCAACTTTCCCATGCAGTCCCTCTCCCACAGGGTCCATGTAGATGAATTACTCATTGTGTGCGGTGTCATCATAGCCATGCCGGTCCCAGGATGGGGAGAGACAAACTGAGTGATTCGACCAACTTCTGTTAGCGAGGGAGACCAGCTTCACCAACAGAAGTTGGTCCAATAAAAGATATGACCTCACCTACCTTGTCTCATTTAATTACCCAGGCAGACAGAGTTATTTATGGCCCAGGGGTGGAATCTGGAGACCATTTTTCAGTGAATAGTAAATCTGCCAAACTATTCACAGATTTGGGTCAAATTTGGTGAATAGTTTTGGCCAAAAAAACCCTCAAAACCTGAACAAAAGATTGGAAGTGTCTTGAAATGTTGTTCGGAATTCATACTGAAAGGGTTTCATTCATCCCCAATGGCATTTTTTTCAGTCTCTTTTTCAGTGAGAAAAACCAGGAAAAAAACCTCAGTTGGATGAGAAACTAATCTATTTATTGATAGGTTTGGCAGTGACACTCCCGCGAGCACCCAGGGTTGTGAGGTGCCCCGCTACCACCTGCCCTCAGCATGGAGAAGCCTGGTAGGTACCTGCCAGGGTTCAGCTCTGCAACTCCACTGGACAGAGCGGCACAAGCTCTTCCTTTTAGGCCTCCACAGGCCCCGCCCTCTCTCTAGAGGTTGCAAGAGGCACATGCCAGCCCTCGAGCCCGCTGAGCATCCCCCTGGTGTGTCCAACCCTGACCCACTGGACACTCATGATGTCTACAGAGTTCCTGCTTCTAAAGAAACAGTGCACCCCACCTTCCCAGTTTCACCTTTGAGCACCACTCCCCTTGCCGTACAGCTCTTAGAGGTGTGTAGAGTGAAAAAATGTAAGTTTATTTAACAAAACACAAGTGATAGCAAGCAGAGCTCTTGGAAACAAATGGTTACATATTAAATAAAATCAGAACACACCTCCTGGAGCACAGGCTGAATTTACAAGACACTCATGTCTGTAGAATATTGCTCATCCAAAATCCTTGCAGCGCATCACAGCCAGGCTGGTAGGACCCTCCTTTCATGAGCCAAACACACCACACCATTGGCTTGTCTCCCTCCTGTTGTTTTGTTTCTTCCTGCAGATTTTCTGTCTTGTGGATTTTCCAGTGTTATTTTGACACAGCTCAATACACAAATAGTCCTCCTCTGTGAGGCGTACATTACTCAGATGGCCAGACAGGGAGAGACGTATCTTTTCTGAAAGGAACATTTCCAAGGTGAGTCACCTTCTTGTGCCCTGCCTTAACTCCAAGGTTTTGAGAACATAATCCCCGGTACAGACATATCGTGCCCAGATATTATCTGTGCACACATTTCACAGTGATTATGGTGACCATTTGTCTATTTGCTCTCAGTAGAGGCCTCATTTGCCTCCCTCTGGTGAACCCAACCCAAGGGATCCCTGTAAAAATGTATGCGCTCCTGTGCCTTCTGCCATTTGCAGAAGACCCTGGGTCACATTAGCCACCATGCTGAACAGTCCAAATCAGGTTAAGACCAGGGATAAATTTTTCAAAAGTGCCTAAGAGCCAGTATTTAGAAATCAGTGGGATTTTCAGAAGCACCTATGTGCCTAAATTCATTTGTGGGGTGCTGGGTGCCTAGATATTTTTGAAAATCCCACTAGGCACCAAAGCACCTTTAAAAATCTGGCCCTAAGTGACTTAGGAGCCTGGCCCCACTTTGAAGAGTGACACAGATCTATTGCCTTTCAATGAGATTTGTGTTCCTAAGCCACTTTTGAGTGTGGGCTTTAGTGGCCATGTCCACAAAAGGACTCAAGCACCTAAGTTCAGCATTTAGGCACCATGCCAGTCCTCCAGGATAACCTTGAGCCCAGTGGGTAGGGCACTCACCCAGGATGTGAGAGATATAAACTCAATTCTCCACGCAAACGCACACCTGGAGGATGGGGTAGATTGCACCCTCAGCAAGTTTGCGGACGACACTAAGCTGGGGGGAGTGGTAGATACCCTGGAAGGTAGGGATAGGATACAGAAGGACCTAAACAAACTGGAGGATTGGGCCAAAAGAAATCTAATGAGGTTCAACAAGGACAAGTGCAGAGTCCTCCACTTAGGAAAGAAGAATCCCATGCACAGTTACAGACTGGGGACCGACGAGCTGGGCAGCAGCTCTGCAGAAAAGGACCTAGGGGTAACAGTGGATAAAAAGCTGGATATGAGTCAGCAGTGTGCCCTGGTTGTCAAGAAGGCTAATAGCATATTGGGCTGCATTAGTGGGAGCATTGCCAGCAGGTTGCAGGAAGTGATTATTCCCCTCTATTCGGCATTGGTGAGGCCGCATTTAGAATATTGTGTCCAATTTTGGGCCCCCCACTACAAAAAGGATGTGGACAAGTTGGAGAGAGTCCAGTGGAGGGCAACCAAAATGATTAGGGGGCTGGAGGACAGGACTTATGAGGAGAGGCTGAGGGAACTGGGCTTGTTAAGTCTGCAAAAGAGAAGAATGAGGGGGGATTTGATAGTGGCCTTTAAGTACCTGAAAGGGGGTTCCAGGGAGGATGGGGCTAGGCTGTTCTCGGTGGTGGCAGATGACAGAACAAGGAGCAATGGTCTCAAGTTGAAGTTGGGGAGGTCTAGGTTGGACATTAGGAAAAAGATTTTCACTAGGAGGGTGGTGAAGCACTGGAATGGGTTACCTAGGGAGGTGGTGGAATCTCCATCCTTAGAGGTTTTTAAGCTGCGGCTTGACAAAGCCCTGGTTGGGATGATATAGCTGAGGTTAGTCCTGCTTTGAGCAGAGGGTTGGACTAGATACCTCCTGAGGTCCCTTCCAACTCTAATATTCTATGATTCTATGCTATTTTATTCTGTTGCACCATGTGAGAGATGCAGGAAGGAAATTACTGCAAAAGTGACAGTATTAAAATCTGCCCATTTCCCAAAGTGCCCTTTGTGAGGGAGTCCCCCAGAGATCGTGCTCTGGACCCCTCCTGCCACAGCCAGACTGGACTCTAGTGCTTTGGAGGGGGTCTGTCACCCCGTGTCCCCCCACACCTGCGTAATCATCTCTTCCATTTGGCCCCACAGTGTTCAGCACTGCTGCTCCACCAGGAACTCCCCCTGCGGGACCCCTTCCTTGGAAGGGTCCTGGCGAGTTCCTCCATGCCCCCCAAGGGACCATGCAACCTGCTTTGCAGTCAGAGGTGATTCACAGCCAGCCTGGCATCAGAAGGGTTTATTAGTTCTCAGGATCACAGCGCAGAGGGACTTTGCTAGCAGCTTAATTAGGAATTACAGCAGCGACCATCTGGAGAGCCCCATTCTCGGGGCTCCCTCCCCAGCAGCCCCTCATGGGGGACTGGCCTCTTTACCCCAGCCACCCCCAGACCCATTCCCTAGCCACTTCCCAGTCCTTTGTCTCCTTCCTGGGCTAGGTGGCCACTTGCCCTGGTCTTCACCTGCGCCAACCTGTTACAACTGGTTGGGCCAGCTCAGGGGGTCCTGGCCAGGTCTGCCTATCTGTGGCTGTGGAAGGCTCATTCGCCCTCCTGCGGTCTCTGCAATGATCACACACGCGGGTCCCATCACCGAAATACATGAGTAACACTCTGGGGGAAAATGAGGCACACACACACACTCACAGAAAACCCCAAGAATATCTCCACTTTGTCACACTCTATCATTTGGGGTTCCTTGAATTTTGCGTTCCCCACTTTAGACCAGTGCTAAGGTGGAGTAACTCCACTGGCAGCTTTGCACAATCTGACCTGAAATTGTCTAACTGAGACACCCCTGGAAAACATGAATCCATAGCCCATTTACTGACTTACAACAGGCTCCGATTCTGATCTTAATTTCACCTGTTTTATGAAGTATAACTTCATTTTTGGTCACTGCCACACCTTCCTCTCTGACCTCCCAGCCACGCACACTGACCCCTTCAGTCTACACAAAATGCTGCCCCGAGCTCCTCTTTCTTCCCCATCACCTTGATCCCATAATTCCCCTGTCCGCTAGCTTTCCAACCAACATGGTGTCACATTGAAGTGTCTTGTCGCTACCTTAGCTCGACATCGCTCTGCCCCTCCTTCATGATCTTCTTTTTGTCAAGCCTCCAGCCACTAACACTAACACATCCCATCTAACCCCACTCTTGTCAGATTCTCTCCTGGTCACCTCTGTGCCATCTGCCATGCAGCCACCTACTCCTAATCCAGCCTCCCTGAGCGCCTCCTCCCCACGTGTCAATCCTTCCTCAGCACCCAGCCCTGCCATTCTGGTTTTGCTGAATCTTGTTGATGTAACTACAGAACTGAGGGTAAATGGTGTATGTGTTGCCTCTGGTTCTTTCTCTACACCTGACCTCTGTCTACTCGTCCGGCCTTAAATTGGCAGCTCCTCAAAGCAGGGGGGTCGTTCTTCAGGGTTTGGAAAGTGTCGAACACATAGTGGGGAATACTTTTCGTAAAAGAAGGAAGTGTATGTTATTATATATTGTTACATATATTATCATAGCCCAATTGGTACATATTGATTCCAAATGAGTGACTCCTGTGGCGAGCTCCTCATCTGGTGTCAATCATGTAAATCCATTGACTTCACAAGATCTATACTGATTTATACCAGCTACGGAGCCGCCTCTGCTATCTACCTAGCTATCTGTCATCCAACCGCCTTCAACATCTGTGCAGCTATACTGGTGTGAGCTCAAAATCAGGGATAGAACATTTTATCTTAAACTGTATTGTCTAGAGGGGAAAAAAGGCCAGTCCTACTCGCGCTCAAGTTAGTGGGAGTTCTGTAATGGACATCAGTGGAGCATATAAAGTCCAAATCTCGGTTCATCACGAAGAATAAGAGAAGCCATTTCTGGTACATATTGACTCAAGTTGCTGGAGGAGGATGGGCAGAAATCTGTCAGTCTTGGGATAACATTAAATAGAACAAGATTCCTTCTGTCCTGGGAGCTCCACCTTGCAGCTGAGGAGTGGAACCATCAATCTGGTTTTATCTGTACTGTCTAGATACAAGGGCCCTGATTCTCAACTGCCTTGAACTTTGTCTCATCATTAATCTTTGCACAAAGAGAGAGTGTAAGATAATTGCTGTGGGCTGTAATTTCTGAGGTGTCTCTCTGCACCTCCAGCCTCCTAATACCTTTGAAAATCCAGCCTTTCAGTTCTTATAAATATTTCACCCACTTTCTAGGCACCTGATGATAACACAAACTCCAGTGACAATCGTCTCTGATCCAGCTGTATTTTTTCTCTCTTTAGAGTCCACATCTTCCCCCCACCAGCCCCAGCTGCTGTGACACAGTCTTACCCAGACCAGATTTTCCACCACGTAGCTAATTCAGAGGTAAGAGTTGACAGAGGTATGATTGATTGGAGTGTTTTGGGAAGGGATTTTCAAAGGAAACAAAGAAAGTTAGGCATCCAAATCCCACTGGTCTAGGCACCTGAATTCCTTAGGTTTAATTTCTCCAACTTCCCCTCTGGCTTATTTCTTTTTTATTTTATATTAAAAAAATGATCAGAACTGAAGTGTTGCATGCAGAGCATCTGCGGCCATGGAAAGGGGCAGGAAGAGATACACCAATTTTTTCTTGAGATTTTCATACATTTGTAGATTTTTTAAGGCTGGCCGGGACCGTGCTGAGTGTCTAGTCTGACTTCCTCCATCGGACAGATTTGGTGTAAAACTGCACAATTCCAGGTACAGCACAGTGAAACTGGCATGATTTTCACCAGCTTGTGGTCTTGCCCTGTGTTACATAATGGTGAAACATCAGCATTCGTTTCTTATCTATTTAATTTGATTGGTACAAAAATAAAAAGTCTTGGGTGCCCTGATACAAATTTGTGCCAGGCAGCCCACTGTTCTTAGCCGTGGAATTTGGAGTAGCCCTTGGATGTCGCTCTGGATTTTCACCTCTGTTCCCAAAGCTTATGGGAGCAAGGGAACAGATCAAAGATTTAGATAAAATGTTCTGTCTCTGTCTCTGTCTGTCCAGTTCTTAACCCCAGCATTTCAGCTGGACTCACTATCTCCGTCACCTCTTTCACTCTTCCGATACTTCTTCATTTGAAATCTGTGTCCCCCACATACACACTAGGGCGGGCTGTACCCCAGCAGCTGTGATGCCTCAGGCTCTGAAATGCTAAACACAGCAACAGTTTCAATTTGGTGAGACTTCATCAGCACAGCACAGAGCCTCATCTCCCTCGTTTCATTTGGGGTGTGAAAAGGGGTCATTTACAAATAATGCCTGTGCAGAGCTGAATGACATTTTGTTACTAGGGGCCATATTTTTTAATGTTCTTAGGATCCTAAAAATGCAGATAGGTGCTTACTGACATTTTCAAAAGCACCCAAGTGCCTTAAAAGGTCTTGGGAACCAGCAAAGCGGAGCTGGTATGGATCGTAATACTCAATGAGTTACAGTTGGGGTTTCTGTAGTTTAACGGAAGTTGCATGACAAACTCCCATCTGTCCACAGCAGGTGAACACACAGGTGGGAACATTCAAAGCTCCCTAACAGATTTGGATGCTCAGCTTCCATTAATATTATTGAGAATTTGGTATGCAAACCCACTAGGCAGCTTTGGAAAATCCCATCCACCGTTTCTGTGACAGCTACAATCGCTCGTGTAACTATCAGTTCATTCCATTTGGGCTGTCTTCTCTTGGATACTTCCATGATTCCAGTGCTCTCAATTCGTTGGTGGGGGTCAGTCTTTCAGTAGATGGTGTTAGGTTTTGCTACCATAGGGATGAAAGCCATTTATTGACTTAGGACTGCACTTTAAAGGCTGGGTCTAGTCCCAGAAGCTTTCTGGTTTATTGTCTGGCTGTGCTTGATTTGTGTGCTGGGCTTTCCCTAGATGCCACGCACATGGCAAATGTTGAGAGGGGAAATCAAAGCAAAGTTACAGAATTCATCCTCCGTGGGTTCAGGATCCTCCACCCATTCCAGATGGAACCATTTGTGCTGGTTCTGCTAACGTACATCACCACCGTGGCTGGGAACACCCCGATCATTGTCACAGTGCTGGTTGACCGTGGCCTTCATATCCCCATGTATTCCTTCCTGGGGAACTTGTCCTTCTTGGATATCTGGTACACATCCAACATAGTCCCCAAAATGCTGCAAGGCTTCCTGGCTGAGAAGGGCGTGGCCATCTCCTTCAACAGCTGCATCGCACAGCTTTATATCTTCGGCTCTCAGGCAACCACTGAGATCTTACTGCTAACAGTGATGGTGTACGATCGCTACTTAGCGATATGCAACCTGCTGCATTACATGGCCCTCATGAACACGAGCGTGTGCATCGATCTGGCTTCCTGCTCTTGGCTGGGTGGCTTCCTCTTAAACCCAGTGATAATAGCCTGGATCTATAGGCTGCATTTCTGCGGCCCTAATGAAATCGACCATTTCTTCTGTGACTTCATGCCCCTGGTAAAGCTGTCATGCAGTGACACCTATCTGATCATCTTAGCGGCCTTCTTGGTCTCAGCTACAGCCACCCTGATCCCTTTCCTGCTGACCTTGATATCCTACGCCTTCATCATTGCGGCAATAGTGAAAAACCCTTCCAGTACCGGGAGGAGGAAGGCGTTCTCCACCTGCACCTCCCACCTTATCATGGTCAGCACTTTCTGCGGGGCTCTGGCCATCATCTATCTGGTGCCAACGGACAGTGCAGCCATAAACCTAAACAAAATGTTCTCCCTTCTCTACAGCCTTGTCACCCCCTTGCTCAACCTCCTGATCTACTCCCTCAGAAACAAGGATGTGAATGACGCCCTGAGGACAATGGCCTCTAGACTGATGGCTTTTCCAA